>NW_005871173.1:380819-482368 GCF_000147115.1 Myotis lucifugus
GTGCCTGCAGACCCGGATATGCGATCACGAAGGGAGGGGCTGGGCAGCAGGCACGCAGCATCCTGGGCACTGGGTGCAGGCCCAGGGTGCAGCCTGCCTGCAGCCATCTGATCTGCAATCCTGAAGGGAGGGGAGGGGCCACAGGCACAGCCGCACCCAGGGCATCCAGTGCAGCTGTGCCTGCAGCCCCCGGATCTGCAATGGAGAAGGGAGGGGTGGGGCAGCAGGCACGGCAGCATCCTGGGCACCAGGTGCTGGCCCAGGGTGCAGCCTGCCTGTGGCCATCTGATCTGCAATCGCGAAGAAAGGGGCTGGGCCGCAGGCATGGCGGCACCCAGGGCACCAGGTGCTGAGGTGCCTGTGGTCCCCTGATGTGAGATCGGGAAGTGAGGGGCGGGGTCACAGGCACGGCTGCCCCTGGGGTTCGGGTGCATCTGTGCCTGTGGCCCCCAGATATGCGATCACAAAGGGATGGGCTGGGCAGCAGGCACAGCAGCACCCTGGGCATCGTATGCTGAGGTGCCTGTGGTCCCCTGATCTGAGATCAGGAAGTGAGGGGCAGGGTCACAGGCAGGGGAGATCGGGGCTGGTGGGGCAACTGCAGAGGTCAGCCAGCACTCACCCCCCCAACCAGTTCTCCCTCGGAGTCCAGAGTGGAGGGCGCTCTCCCTGGGAAGCTGGAAATCTGCCTCCCAGGGCAACTGCACAAAAACCAAGCCTAGTGAGCCATGGAGTGGGCGACCTACCTGGAGGCCACACAGCTATTATAGTTGAAGTCGCCCTGGATGGAGGACTGGGGGTAGCAGGGATCAGAGTCGGCCAAGTCAGCCATGTAACCCCGGGTCCCCGCCGAATGACTAGAGCACATGGACTTCAATGGTCCTTGGTCACTTGCTGAGCAGCAGTCAGCCTGGACCAGGAATCAAACCCAAAACCTGACAGAATGGAACCCAAACCTTTGCTGTGGTAGAGGAGCTCTGACCCACAGCAGGGGCCAGGGCACACCAGAGGGATTTTGTTGAGGGGCCCTGACAGGCAGCACCCTGAGCAGTGGGTTAGAACCTCCTCCTGATACAGCAAGGTTGCAGGTTGGATCCCTGGTCAGGGCACAGACAAGAAGCAACCAAAGAGAGCATAGTAAGTGGAACAACACACTGATGTTTCTCTCGCTCCCTTCCTCTCTCTAAAATAATCAATCAATAAAAATGAAAATAAAAAATAAACCCTCTGGCCCTAACCAGTTTGGCTCCGTGGATAGAGCATCGGCCTGTGGACTGAGGGGTCCCGGGTTCAATTCTGGTCAAGAGCATATACCTTTGTTGCGGGCACATCCCCAGTAGGGGGTGTGCAGGAGGCAGCTGATCGATGTTTCTCTCTCATCGATGTTTCTCACTCTCTATCCCTCTACCTTCCTCTCTGTAAAAATCAATAAAATATATTTAAAAAAAATAAAAATAAACCCTCTGGCTTGCAGAGTTGCTAAAACAGTTAGAAAGCAAAGTCTCATCCCTTCCGGTTCATTCAACAAATACTTCATATGCTCCTTCAATAATCACACTGGGAATGGGTGTTTGTTTGTTTGTTTGTTTGTTTGTTTTGGTTAATCCTCACCTGAGGACATTTTTGCATTGATTTTTTTTTGTTTATTTTTATTTTTTTACAGAGAGTGGAAGGGAGGGAGAAAGACAGAAACTAATGTGAGAGACATCAAATGGTTGTCTCTTGCTGAATCCCCAACCAGGGCCCTGGATTAAGCCGGCAACCCAGGTATATGCCTTCGATTGGAATCCAACCTGGTACCCTTCAGTCCGCCTGCAGAAGCACTATCTACTGAACCAAACCAGCATTTTTTTTTCTTTTTAAGTCCTGCTCTAAGGATATGTTCTTTTCATTGATTCTAGAGAGAGAGGAAGGGAGAGGGAAAGAGAAAGAGAAACATCGATCAGTTGCCCAAGCAACCCACAACCTGTGTATGTGCCCTCACCTGGAATCGAACTCATGACCCTTTGGTGGGTGGGAGGACACTCTAACTACTGATCCACACCAACCAGAGCCTGGAGCTACAATGAGTTCCCTCAGGGGGAGTGCTGCTCATCCAGAAGCCGGGCTCATGGCTGGTGAGTGCAGCGGAGGTGGCAGGAACATCCACGGCAGCACTGAGGAGCAGCTAGTCGAGTGGTAGGGAGCAGCAAGCAGGCAGGCGGTAAGGAGCGAGGGGTCCCAGACTGTGAGAGGGCACAGGCCGAGCTGAGGGATTCCCCCCACCCCCAGTGCACAAATTTCGTGCACCGGGCCTCTAGTATTTAATGATAAAAGTTCAAGGCTATTTCCAAGTATATGAGAAATTTGGGAACTGTAGTCACGGAGAAAAATTGATCTGTTTCTGTAGAGAGCTTCCTTAACAATTCGGATAGTACAGCTCATAATCAGTGTGTGCAAATTTAACTGTTCAGCAGATAGAATTCTGTGACAAATTAATCCCAAAATGTCTCAGAGATCCCTGCCTGATGTTTCTCAGTGATTAGAGTAATGGTCCATGCACTGAAGGGTCTCTGGTTCAATTCCAGGTCAAGGACAAGTTCCTGGATTGTAGGCTCAATTCCAGGCCCCAGTCGTGCACACTCTCTCTCTCATCCACATTCATCAATAACTTCTCTCTCTAAAAATCAAAGGAATAAATATGGTGTGTATTTGGTTCATTTTTATTTGAGGCTATGGGTCTTATATTCTTACCAAAAACATAATGAAATGATAGAGAAAATGGGAATCAGAAAGGCACAAACAATTCTTAGAGAATCAATATCATCACAGCACAAAGCTTCTTCACTCGGAATTGCTACAATTAGAGCATATGGCTGTATACTGGTTGTACTGGTTAATAATGCGGATTTTCTTCACTAGATGGAGTTACACATATGTTGATATATATGCGATTTGATATGTACGCAATTTTGCTGTATTGAAAAAAAACTTCAAAAACTCATATGTCAAATTTTCTGAAGTGTTAACATCATAGATATTTTTACTCTTAAAAATGTCCAGTTTCGTGCCCCAGAAAAGGAGCATTTGCAAGAAGTTTTAATTCATTACTTACTTTAAGAAAAGTGCTGCTGAAAGTTATCTTATATTTTGGGAAGCTTATGGTGAACATACTTTATCTCAATATACTTGTGAACTCGGGTTTAAATGCTTTAAATGTGATGATTTCAATGTGAAAGTCAAAGAATGTGCAGGTCAACTGAAAAAGTATGAAGACCAACTATTACAAGCATTATTGGAGGAAGATGCATGTCAAACTCAAAAACAACTTGCAGAAAGATTAAACATTGCTCAGCAAAAATTTCTGATCATTTACAAGCAATGGGAAAGATTTTAAAAGAAGGAAAATGGGTGCCACATCAACTGAACGAAAAACAAATGGAAAACCAAAAAATCATCAGTATAATGTTGCTTCAAGGGCACGAAAGTCTTTTGTGCATCAAATTCTTACTGGTGCTGAAAAGTGGATTTATTTTGAGAATCCCAAACGCACAAAATCATGGGTTGATCCAGGACAACCATCAACATCGACTGCAAGGCCAAATCGCTTGGGAACGAAGACAATGCTCTGCATTTGGTGGGATCAGGAAAGTATGGTGTATTGAACTTTTAACCAGGTAAAACCATTAATACTGATCGCTACTGACAACAAATAATCAACTTGAACCACACTTATATCATGAAAGGACCAGAATGTGCCAGAAGACACAGCAAAG
The DNA here is from genome assembly GCF_000147115.1 of Myotis lucifugus. Taxonomy (NCBI): domain Eukaryota; kingdom Metazoa; phylum Chordata; class Mammalia; order Chiroptera; family Vespertilionidae; genus Myotis; species Myotis lucifugus. Next base: position 384,575 of record NW_005871173.1, read on the forward strand.
TAAATTTACTTCATGATGAAACGCCATCACACACTTCAATACCAGTTAAAGACACATTAAAAGATCTTGCCTGGGAAGTATTAACCCACCCGCTGTATTCATCAGGCCTTGCTCCTTCAGATTACCACTTGTTTCAATCAATGGCACATGCACTTTCTGAGCAGTACTTCAAAACATATGAAGAAGTGGAAAATTGGGTCTCTGAATGGTTTGCCTCAAAACAAGAAAAGTTCTATTGGGACGGTATCCACAAATTACCTGAAAGATGGGGGAAATGTGTAGCTAGCGATGGACATTACTTTCAATAAAGCACTTTTGATGTTTCTCTTGAAATTATCGAGTTTCCTTTGATTACAATATCCGCCATTATTAACTGGTACACCTACTAAAGCTGCGGTTCTCAACCTGTGGGTCGCGACCCTTTTGGGGGTCGAACGACACTTTCACAGGGGTCACCTAAGACCATCGGAAAACATATATAATTACATATTGTTCTTGTGATTAATCACTATGCTTTAATTATGTTCAATTTGTAACACTGAAAATATATCCTGGATATATGATATTTACATTACGATTCATAACAGCAGCAAAATTACAGTGATGAAGTAGCAACAAAAATAATTTTATGGTTGGGGGTCACCACAACATGAGGAACTGTATTAAAGGGTCGAGGCATTAGGAAGGTTGAGAACCACTGTAGTAAAGAGAGATTAATCTAGATTGACCTGTAATTTCTAGTAATCACTAGTAATCACCAGTAATCACCAGTTCTAGTATTCTAGAAGTACAACTTGAAGTGAATTTGACTGATTTCATCTGATATATCTGATATCACAAATTAATAAATATTTTATGAATGATTTTTCTATGCAAAGCACTGCTAAGAAAACAGAAAAAATTCTGGTGTTGTGTACACGTAAGGAGCTTCTAAAATCAAATGGTAGCAGGATAATAGTGCAATTTGAAGTGAATCTAGAGAATATTAATTTTATTTTATTAAGATATCTTTTCAATTTATTCTCTATTCTTTCAAGAAATATTTATTGAATGACTCTGATGTGCAGTGTAGAAACCAGAGAGTTGAGTGTTTGGGCAGAAGGCACAGCTAGTTCCAGCGAGGGAACAGTCCTGGTGCATCAGGACAGCAAGGAAGCCAGTGTGGCCCCAGCAGTGTGCACTGGATGAGGGCAGAGCTGAGGATGAGCTCAGAGATGTTACCATGTTCTGGACCCTGAGGGGTCTCACAGACCCCCTGGAGGACTTGAGGACTGAGATGAGAAGATGATGCAGAGTTTGGGACAATGGTGTTATAATATCTGAACTACATTGGGATAGGATCATTCTGGCTGCTATATTGCACATAGACTGAAGGGTATAAAGGGAGGAATCAGGGAAACAAAGAAGAAGGCTCCTTCTATAATCCAGGTGAAAGATGGTGGTGGCTACCGGGGCACAGACTGCACATAGTGTCAAGTGGAATGTGAATATGTCTACGATTTTGCTGATAGATTAAAGCTATGAATGAAAAAAGTCCAGCAGGTTTCCAAGGTAGATCAGCTGAAAAACTTGAAGGGAGCCATTGCAGATAAGTGAGAGGGAAAAGAAGGGAGGAAGGAGGTTCCAGAGCACAGTTAGCTCAGATTTGGACATTTTAAAGCTGAGGCTGAATGGAGTTGGAGATATATGTGGGAATTTCTGAGGTGATGCTGGCTGGAGGTAAGCAGTTGGTAGACTTCAGTATATAAATGAGACTTAACGGCAAAGTCATGGGATCACTAAAGGATGAAATGTAGCTAAAGTAGAATCTCAATACCTGCTCCCTGGGTGTGCTCATTTATTCGGGCTGCCATAACAATTTCTGCAGACTCAGGGGTTAAACAACAGAAATGTATTGTCTCACAGATCTAGAGGCAGAAGTCTGAGCTCAGGGGGTCTGCAGGGTTGCTTCCTTCTGAGGACTGGGAGGGAGAATAACATCCATGCCTCGCCCTGACTCTGACACTTTGCTGGCAACTCTGGGGCTTGTAAAAGCGTAACCTCAATTTCTTCTTCAGCTTAGCACAGTGTTGTCCCTGTTTGTATGTGTGTGTTCATCTCTCTGTGTGTGTGTCTCCAAACTTCCCTTTTGTAGGACTTGAAACATATTGGATTAGTGCTCATGCTAATGACCTCAATTTAACTTGGTTATGGCTCTAACCACATCTCAAAATAAAGTTTCTATCTGATGTAATGGGGTTAGGACTACCGCATATAAACTAGGGCTGAGGTGGTGACACAATTTAACTCACAGCACTGAGACATCCAACATTAATAATGTGGCATGTTGACGAGAAAATGTAAAATCGATCAAAGAAGAAGCTAATGAAATAGGAGAAAAATAGGAAGTGAAAAGTTCTGAAAAGAACACACAAAATAAGGAAAGTTTCTCAGAAAAGATGGCGTCACTACAAGTTTATATATAGCTGCTGTGTAAAATAATATTCACGAATTGATTTCTGAAATGAGTGTTAGTGAAGAACCTTCTATGTGCTCATCACAGTCCTACCATCTGATGATATAACAGTGAAAAAATATACACATTTCCTTACTGTTTGGAGCTTAAATTCTATTGAGTGAAGCATATAATAAACAAACTAGTTAAGGAAAATACACAGTGTGTCAGAAAGTGATAAGTGCTAAGAAGACACATTAATGCAGGGAAAGAGAATATTACCTGTTCGAATAAAAATTTAAAACTTTAGATGAGTTTCCTAGCAAAGACCTCATAAGAGGTGAATTGCTGAGAAACTCTATGAAAAGATTATTCTAGACTGAAGGAATTCCAGATGGAAAGCCCTTAGGTTGGGGCTTACCTCATAGTTTGAGGCACATAGTGGAGGCCAATTTGACTAAAGTGGAGAGTATGATTAAATTATAAGAGCTTGGATGGCATGCTTAAATGCCAGAGCTTTGAAAAATGAACCAGGAGGTACTAGTTGTATTTCTCTTCAGGGCACATGCCCAGGTTGCAGACTAGATTCTCAGTGTGCCCTGTGCATGAGGCAGCCAATGAATGATTCTCATCTTTGATGTTTCTATCTCTCTCTCCCCCTTTTTTCCTCTCTGAAATCAATAAAGATATTTTTAATAATTAAAGAATGTACATAATGTAAGAGAGATTAGAAAGAGCTAGGACACAGGATCATCATAGGTCAGAGCAAATCATTGCCTTTTATTTTGAATGAGATAGGAGGGAATTAACAGGAAAGATTTTGATCATTGACTTTCAGAATAATAGAACTGGTTGAATGATGTGGGTGAGAGTTGCTTTGGAATGGGCCTAACAGAATGGGAAGAGCAATCGACACTCTGATATGAACCATCCCTTTAAGTATTTTCCTACCTTGGAAAGCAAAGAAAGGGAGGGGGTTTCAGGTGGGGAAAGGGCTGTAAAGTAGTTTGTTTTTATATGGGAGAAATATCAAAAACATGTTTGCATGCTGGCAGGAAAGATCCAAAAAGGAAAATCTGGAGATGCTGTAAATAAAGGAAGATTTGCTTGAGTGATATCCCTGAGAAATAAGAGGAAATGAAGGATAACCAGGGAGATGGCTTGACATTTGCATGGCGCAAGCACTCTTCAACCAAAGTAAGAGGCAGAGTGTCTGGGCCAAAGGTGTTTGGATGGACTTATGAATGGGTAGAAGCTGATGGAATTCCTCCTTTTTATTTTATTTAATTTTATTTTTTCTTTATTGATTAAGGTATTACATATGTGTTCTTATCCCCTCATTGCCCCCGCACCCCCCCCCACTCACGCCTTCACCGCCCCCCCCCCACCCCGGTGTCTCTGTCCATTGGTTAGGCTTATATGCATTCATACAAGTGCTTTGGTTGATCTCTCCCCCGTATTTCTACTTTCCCCTACCTTCCTTCTGAGGAGCAATGGTCTGATTAATAATTCTCTCTCGGCATCTGTTTTTGTTCATCAGTTGATATTGTTCATTATATTCCACAAATGAGTGAGATCATGTGATATTTATCTTTCTCTGACGGGCTTATTTCGCTTACCATAATGCTCTCCAAACTTGCTCAAATTTACTAATCTTCCAGAGATGCAAATTAAAACAACAATGCTGCACCATCTCACACCTGTCAGAATGGCTCTTATCAACAAAGCAACAAATGACAAGTGCTAGCAAGTATGGGGAGAAAAAGGTACCCTCCTGGTCTGCTGGTGGGAATGCAGACTGGTGCAGCCACAGTGGAGAACAGTATGGAGTTTATTCAAAAAACTAAAAATGTTACAACCATTAACCCAGTGATCCCACTTCTAGGAATATATCTCAAGAAACTAGAAACACCAATCAGAAAGGATTTATGGAATTCCTCTTTTGATGGCATCCATTTTCACAGTGAAATAGGTAAGAGTAAGGAAAACTGAGGAGTATTGGAGATATGGGAAAAGTTTTTAAAACACAAATAGTTGATTAGATGACTTTAAAAGAAATGAACTAGGAAAAATATTTTACTGCCGTAACCGGTTTGGCTCAGTGGATAGAGCGTCGGCCTGTGGACTGAAAGGTCCCAGGTTCGATTCTGGTCAAGGGCATGTACCTTGGTTGCGGGCACATCCCCAGTAGGGGTTATGCAGGAGGCAGCTGATCGATGTTTCTCTCTGATCCATGTTTCTAACTCTCTATCCCTTTTCCTTCCGCTCTGTAAAAAATCAATAAAATATATTTTAAAAAATATTTTACTGATGTGAAGAATTCAGTGATGAGTAAGATGATTTGGCAATCTGACTCACTTTACATATTCTATAAACATTTTTTGAAAGTTGAGTGAAAGCAAAAGGACTTTTATAGAAATATTCTCAGAATATATCTTGTGATTCCAGAACATTCTCTGAATACAACGTGCCCATATAGGGAATTTTGTAGGGGGCATGATTGATCTTTAAGAATCACTACCTAATAATCATGTAGCAGATGGTGTCATGTGAGAGGGAACCTGCAAAAGAAAGATGGTATGTAGGCCATTAACATCATCCAAGGACATCAGAGAGGTGGCAGTGGAAGAGCGTTCCTTGTCCCCTCTCCCTGAAATTTCAACAAGTTAACCAACTATAATTCAACAACAACAAAAAAAACCCCTTGTCAACACTAATGCATGCCTGAGACCCACATATTGGAACATCTAAAGTTGGCTCCCGGGAATAACCTGGACAATGCGAAGTGAGGAAAGCACAGACTGCAAGCAGATGCAACCCTGCAGCTAAGAAATGATGGCTCAGAGACAGGGAGAGGGGAGAGACTGGCTGTAGCAGGCACTTCCTTTGATCAGGAGGAACAGAGACCTGTGGGTGGGGTCAACTCAGCAGGGCAAGCAGTGAAGGAGCCAAGTGACCATGAGTAGATGAGTGGATAAAAAACCTGTGATAGATCTACACAATGGAACATTATTCAGCCATAAAAATAAACACAAAGAAATCTTACTATTTACAACAGCATGGATGGACCTAGAGAATTATTTCCATCATGAGAAATCCCACAGAAGTTGTTATTTCTAGTTATCATTTCTGGAAAGAAATAAAATGACCAGATATCCAGACTCACTTCAAGAATATTTTTAATTATTCCTACAAGGTAATGTGCCACTGGGCTTATGATTACCCAGGTTCATGGTGGCTGCTGTTGCAAGAGAAAGAGAATTTCCTATGGATATTGCATGAGGGGCTGCAACAGGACATGAGAGCCAGTGTGAAGAGGAGCAGCCAATGCTTGGGCATGAAGCTAAGCTCAGAGCTGACCTCAGTTCTCAAGAATATACCTTCCTGGACAGGAGAGATAATAAAAAGAGCAATTCCTCTCTAACAACTGATACCTAGATAGACACAAGCAAAGTGTGTTTTATTGGAAAAGGAATCACTGGGGACTGGGAAAGTCAATTCACAGTAACCCAGAGAGAAGCCTTTGATAATGTTTCTGAGGAGAAGATGGCCAGATTTCTTCTTGGCCTCTTCCCATGGGAATAATGTGCTTCTCTCTCTAAATCTGATGTAAATGCTGCGTTTCCTGATGTTCTTGTGTGCATGCCTGCTCATGCAAAGCAGACTGGTCACTAGAATCCACTATGGAATTAACAATAAGAAGGGTCCTTAGTAACTGAAGGTCATGCCACCTTCAAACAGTTATGTAATCACTCAAATGTACAAACTAATAAAAGCACAATATTTTAAAAACACAAAAATAAATAAGTAAAAAGAAAATTCACATTTGTATTTCATGAGTTTAATACTAAATTAATCAGGATATATGCAACTATGTATTTTTATGGTTCTTTATCTTGAAGCATCCTACTTTATTTGGTTAAAGGATCTCTATTTGCATCCATTTCCTTGAGAGAATGGAGAAACAATTGTATGAAAACTAATGTGTGAAGGCCGGGGAGGGTTGGGGGGAAGTGGGGTAAGAGATCAACGGAAGGACTTGTATGCCTGCATATAAGCATAACCAATGGACACAAGACACTGGGGGTTCGGGGAGGCCGGGGGAAGGTCAAGGGGAAAAAAAGGAGACATATGCAATACTCTTTGTAATACCTTAAGCAATAAAACAAAATTTAAAAAAAAGAAAGAAAAGAAAACTAGTCTGTGAATAAAGACTGAATCTGCAGATGGTGCTATGATACCTTTGTAAAATTCAGTTTTATTTTTAATTTAAGTTTAGTTTGGTTTGGTTAGTTTAGTTTAGTTTAAGGGAAACATGATTTCATTATTTAGTTGTTTTATTTATCCAGAGATAATAAAATGGAATTATTTCTCTTTACTTTTTTGTTTTATTACTAAAAGGGGAAATATTAGACTTACCACTGGGAAAACCCACTATGTTTACTCTTTGTGAATGCTAAGTGCTCCCTTAGATGAAATAATAGTCAGATTTGTGTCTATTTTCCTTTAGATTGTTTTGCCTGTCATGCAGCATCAGTTTTTCTGTGACTCTTAACCAACTCTCTTTGCTGTGGATGGTCTTAAATAAAATTGCTGCACTGAGAACTGGGTGATAAAGGGGTAAAGATAAACATTTTAACAGGAGAATCATTTCAACCACTTCTTTGTAATAATCAAGTAAAATGAAGATGTCCTGGAATTAAGCCACAGCAACCTAGGATTAAGACAGAGCCATTTTAAAATTTAAATTATTTAATTTTTCTTATAAATTATTTAATTTTTCTTATAAATGTATTATAAAATACTAGAGACCTGGTGCACAAAGGTTTGTGCACTCGGGGGTTCCTCATTCCAGTAACCCTCAGGGGATGTCCACCTGCTGACTTAGGCCCACTCCCCAGGGTATCAGCCCTAAGGTGGCAGTCAGACATCCCTCTGGCAGCCCAGGAGCCCTCAGGGGATGTCCACTTGCCAGCAGGGAGCAGGCCTAAGCTGCAGTCGGACAACCTTAGCGATGCTAAGGAGGTGGGAGAGGTTCCCGCCACCACCGCTGTACTGGCAGCCATCAGCCTGGCTTGTAGCTGAGCAGAGCTCCCCTTGTGGGAGCACACTGACCACCAGGGGACAGCTCCTGCATTGAACATCTGCCCCCTGGTGGTCAGTGTGTGTCATAGTGACCAGTCATTCCCAGTTGTTCTGCTGTTAGGGTCAATTTGCATATTACCCTTTTATTATATAGGATGATTAGGCATAGAAGGATATTCTGCTACTGGATCAATGTGCTTTGAACACAGCAAATGGATACCGTAACTAGAAATTAAGTGGGTATCAAAGCATGGTACTCTCTCCATGCTTCCCAACTAGTTCTTTGCAACCACCTGCAAGTGCCTGGGTGCAGACGTTCAAAAGCTGTCGTGGGTGTGGGTTTGTGTTGGAGAATGGGGGAGAAACGCAGTAATGCTGCACAGTGCAAAGATTTATAAAAAGGATGATTATGACTTTTGAAAAAGAAGAAAAGTTGAATTTCTAGAGGGGAAAGGTCTGATAACTTATTTTTTTAATTATTTGAGATTATGTGTGAGAGAGTGCATTGGGAAGGATGACATTCTATAGAAATGTGACACGGCAGTGGTACTACCACCTTCTACTACACTGTGCATGTTGCCCTAGCCTGGGGCCTTTCTGAAACGTTTACACTGGATTAATTTCAACATAAAGGAATTATAATAAAATGATGGAGAGTTACTTCTCTATGTTTTTAAAATTAGTACAGATGTCAACATGCTAGCCGGGTTATCTCAGCAGTTAGAGCATAGGCCCAAGGACTGCAGAATTGCAGATTGCATTCTGGTCATGGGCACACTCCTCCCATGAGGGCTCTATTCATGGGTCGGTCTGGGCAAGTGTGGGAGACAGCCAATCCTTGTGTCTCTCTCACATCAATACTATCAATACTTTTCTCTCTCTGCCTCTCCCTCTTCCTTCCTCTCTCTCAATATATAAATAAATAAATAAGAATAAAAATATATATGTATAAATATGAAAAAGGTTATATAAATCCAGATCCTCAAAAATAGCATAAAATTAAAAATGCCTTTAGAAGAATTGATCATTTGTAATAAAAGATAATTATACATTTATAAGCATAACATATTTGTTGAATTTCTAATGTATTCCTGCACATAAATTTTTTATTTTCTGAAGTAAACTCAGTGGTTCTGGCTACCACATTAATCATTCACTTATATCTTTGCTGCTATGATTAAAATATTTCACATTAAACTCAGTACTCTTTTTATCTAAAGAACAGGACATTTCCTCTTGATCTTTTTCATCCTGAACTCACTCACTATAAATTTATATAAATCAGATATAATGACAATTTTGTAAGAACTCCCAGTCCTATTTACCCTGGGAGAGCTACTGTTATCACTTTCAGAGTTCTGTGATTGCTCAGCCCTGAGTACAAGGCCTATAAAATGATGGGCTTTGAACTGCTGGTCAAGGTAGACTGCAAGCAGCTACTGGCAATAATATCCAACCCTTAGCCAGAACCAAGTTCTAGTTCAACTCCAAAGGCAAGAACTGTTGAGGCCAAAGAGAAGACTCTCAGGCACCAGGTAAGTATCAACATGCCTCAGCTTCTCACATGTGAACAATGTTTCTGAATTCTTTGATTCAAAGGTGCTTTCCCTGCTTCCTCTTTGATTAAATGGTGTTTTTTAAAATTATGCATTCAAGAGCGTTCTTTGTTTTAGCTTCTAAAATTATTTTGATTGAAGCGTTCAGTAGATACATTGTTTTTTGAGGTTGTAAACTTGTTTTTATAGTGATGAATTCTCTATGTCATATGTCGGGTTTATGAACCTAGCAAGTATATAATTTCCTCTTTAAGATAAAATGCCTCAATTTGTACAGTCAGATAGAGAAACATACCATGTACTCCCAGGTTTCTATCTAAACACTACTTAAAAATATAATATATATGTGGATTAAGGTAAAAATCACAAGCTTTGTTTTTAATGTATTTTTCAGTCTCTCGCAAAATTATTTCAATGATGATATGTAATTTAATGATATTGTGATATTAATTTTTCGTACTTAATTTAGTTAAGTTGTTCCAATCCAGGAATTAAAAAAATAAGATTTGAGTAATATGTACAATTAAAAGCTAAAAAAATGTACATATAGAACAAATATGCATATAGATAAGTACAGTGGGGCCTTGACTTACGAGTGTCCTGACTAACACGTTTTTCGAAATAGGAGCCATCTCTTAGCCGATTTTTTGCTTTGAGTTGTGAGCTAAAATTAGGGTTAAGAGCCAGCTTCAGATACCCTACCGCTAGTTGGCGCAGCGAACGTCAGAGTGAACGCCACAACATCAGCCCAGCATCACGTGACTCACTCGTTCACAATTGATTTGACATATGAGTAATTTGAGTTACGAGCTCCGTCACGGAATGAATTAAACTCGTAAGTCAAGACCCCACTGTATAGGAATATACCTATACATACACACACATATTATTAAATAGTTGATACCCCACCAATTTTATGTAAGTCAGATGCTAAAGCTAAATGTAGAATAAACAATATGTTTGTTTGTTTTTTAACTGTTAGACAAGACACTAAACCTGTGTCACATCTCCTTTATAAGCAGATGATCCCCAGAGTTAATTCCAGGACTGTAAGAGTATGGCATCTAGTATATACTTGGGCCAACTATGTGCCTGGTGAGGGGTGGGCAGCAGTTGAAGGGGATTCTAATTCAAGTACCTATCACTGAGAGAAATCCTCTTGATTAGAAAGGAATCATATAGCAGTTTAACTTTTCTTATAAGATGAAAATTATTTTCCAAACTCTGCATGGACTTTCATAAACTTCTGCTACACACTGAGAATTACTGGGAATCATTCTGAAAATTATGAAAACACTTATTTGTAAAGGTATGTTTACCCCTTTGTTTATCGCACTACTATTCACTGTGGTCAAGACATGGAAACAACCCATATGTATCTTGACTGATAATTGTATAAAGAAGTGTTGGAACAAATGTTCAGTGGAATTCTACTCAGCCATATGAATGATGAAATATTGCCATTTGCCACAACATGGATAGATCCTGACAGTAAAAGGCTCAGTGAAATGTCAGACAGAAGTCTAGAGCCATCTGATCTCACTCATACAGGGTGAGTATACACACTTTAACAGCGGATAGCTCAATTTTGAAAATGAAGTGAATTTTAATAAACACTGCCTTTATAATTATTCAAACTGTGTGTATACATTCTTTGGGATAGCCTATGTGGCATATAAAACAGAAAGCAACAAATGAACAAACAAAACATACAAAAAAAACCTCATAGAGGCAGACAATAGGATGGTGGTTATCAGAGAGGAAATGGAGTTGAAGGGAAGAAGAGGGTAAAAGAGGTTAAAAATATGGTGATGGAATGAGACTAGTCTTTGAGTGCCTAGCAAATAATGCAATATGCTGATCATGTAATGTAGAACTGTATACCAGAAACATATATGATCTTATTAATTGATGTAACCCCATTAAAAAAAAATAAAAAGAAGGGCCTGGCTGGTGAGGTCTGTGGTTGGAAAGCTGATGTGACTCTCCCCCTTTGGAGGTGCAGAGATGGAAACCAAAAAGAATTCCCAGCTCCTCGTGCCCCTGATCCTTCTCAGCGTGCTCTTCTCACAAACATTGGCCGTGCCTGCTTTGGAGGCAGAAGCGCTGAGGTAAGTTCCCTTTCAATTCAGACAGTTGAACCTTCTGTTTCATCTAAATGAGAATTTCCTCCTCAATGGCCACTATCAGTCTCTGTGTCTATGAATCAGTTCTATTTTGCTTCTTCAACTATTTTGTCCTTTAGATTCCACAGGTAAATGAAATCATATGGTATTTGTGGCAGTCTGACTGTAACTTAAAAATAAAATTAAAAGGAAGAATTTCCTCAATGGTAATTTGAACAACCAAAATTTTAAAATTATATAGAATTTATTGAAATATTACGTTGATACACTAAACAAGATTTTTCACATAAGGTCAACTTGACTATTCATTCTTAACATCCTTTAATGAAATTCATTGACTCATACTCATTTAGTCAAAATAACATTTTAAAATTCATTTTTAAAATAATGGCTATCCTGTCTTCCTTGTTTTAGGAATGTCAGACATGCTGATGGAGTTTCCACCAGTGACATTAGTAGTCTCTTGGATGATCACGCTCCCAAAGACCACCCGGAGGCCCTTATTGAAAAACGAGCGAGGTAATGGGAATTGATTAGGTGTCTCAAGCACATTGTGGTTAGTTAAAATTATCACCATTCAAGGAGCATTTACTTTGTTGCAATTGATAATTCTTGATAATGTTGAACTTATTTGGACACCCCAGGCCCATGCATTAGGAAATAAGACTTTCTAGTAATAAAATAATCACTAGCTCTGACACACTTACATTTTCTTGGTGGCAATTACTTGCAAATCTACAGTCAAATTGAAGTAGACACGGAAAAAAATAAATAACTAAGACATAAAATAAAGTGAAACGAATTTTAAGGTAAAGCATAGTACTGGTTTTTAACTGTCCTGCTAAAACCAAGCATTGGAAGGTTCTTTCTTCAAATGGCCGATACCTGCATATAGAGATGTCATACTTCAGGGGAAAAACTTCTAAAGGAGCATTTATTTTTAAAGAATATTTCCTCCTAGTGACAGAACACACCTGCAGATTATTCCCCATTTATATACTTTAGATAGATGATAGATGATGGATGGATGGATGGATGGATGGATAGATAGATAGATAGATAGATAGATAGATAGATGATAGATGATAGATAGATTTTTAATAAAGCATTTGCTCAGTTAGTACCAATGTGTCTTTAACATCCCAGAAATGCTTAATGTGTTGGATTATTTCTCATTTCCAAATTATAGTCTTAGTGGTCTATTTATTTTAGTGTATTTGTGATAGAAAATGATGGGGTGTTGGAATTCCTTATTAGCTGACACCTAGGAATCTAGAACTTTGGGCATATATATCATGTTTTGATACAACCCTTTGTTTGCTTCCCCTCACATTTCTTAGCGATGACATCTCAGATGACCTGGGACCGAGCAAGCGCCTGGCAGATAACGCATGCGCGGCCGCTCTTGCCAAGTTCCTAAATAAGCACCCGGATGGGTAATACGTGAAGCGATTCCTTGCAGGGGATCAATAAACACACAGCAAGCTCGCTCAATTCAGAAATTATAAACAACATTCACAATATAGGCTACACATGGAGCCTTACCTATCTCTCTATCTCACTACCTATTCTCTGAAGCAGGAATTCTCAACCTTGGCTGCCATTAGACAACCCAGAAGAATTATTAAAATACCTTGTTTGGGCCCCACCCAAAACCATTGCCAGGAAATTAGTGTCTCTATGGATGTGGCTCTAGACATGGGTATTTCTTAAGTGTTACCTAGTTACTACTATTGTGTCACCAGGGGTAATAAAGACCACTGTTGACACCTCTGCTCTGAACCTGGAAGCAAGTTTTATCAAGAGAGCTGGTTTTTAACCATGGAAAGCACCGTCCACTAGCTCTTTACTATCACTTGGATCTCCTTGTATGAGCATATTAACTCCCTTATTTTACTAAATTAAACTCTGAGCAATTTTATCTTCTGAGATCCAGTAAAGCCTGAGTCTGTCTCACATGTGTATACATTGGAGAACAATAAATAGGAAGTGGGTACTCTCCCTTTTTATTCCAATTACTATTGTGTAGATGGTGAGTGCTAGGGACAATACTGGTTGGATGAGAACTGATAAAATGACACTTGGTCCACTAGATTATTACTCTGTAGGGATAAGTTAAGCTCCTTTAAAGTTAAAAAAGAATTAATAGTTAATATGTAGCATTATAGATAATTATTTATCCCCCAGAAAAAATTATAGAAAACAAATAATAGCATAGGTTACACATTTATTTAGATACTCTCTCATCTAAGAGCCCTAACATGTACTATTTTCTCTCCCTGATTTACAGTAAAAAGAGAAATTCTTAGGACTCAGAAAGTTGATTCAAAGAAACTCTTTGGAACAAAGCCGATGACAAGTTTTGGATGGTGAGTGTATCTGTGCATTATTATCATATTCCTACAGCCATCGTCCAGCTATTTCAGTGCTAATAGTCACTTGGAAAGGAATATCCTAGACTTGGGCACAGTGAGACCTCATGTAAGAATGACAATCCTACATGTAGTGAACTGGGAAGCAGTCAATGGCATCAAAGTATTCACAAAGGGTTCTGATCGCATAAAGGAGAGACATCACAATGAGTAAACATTTTTTCATTTCCTACTTCACTCAGACATATTCCTGCCCTTGACCCGATATAAAATGGAGGAGAGTGACCTACCACATAATGAGAGATCAAGCCAGGCTGCTCATATTGATTTAAGGGTTTGTCTCATGATCAATTGCTAGCATCTTAGTTAAATCCAGGGAAATGTCACCAAATTTCAGCAAGGACTGCTATTGTGAAAATACCAAGGCACTGTGGGTATAATTGTATTCCTTGAAATATAGCAAGCTTCATGCAGCAAAAGTCAAATTCAGATTCTGAGTAGTGAAAACACGAATAGGTTTTTTTTCCTTTGTTAACTCATAAACTTATCATAATTGCTTAGTATATATATGTTATATTTCTTTTCCAGAACATTAATGTTTACATTGGCTCATAAAATATGTTTATAATATTTGGCATAGTGAAAAATTGTTATCACTACATCAGACTTGGCAATTTTTTTTCTAAAGGCAGCAGAGGAAATATTTTTGGTTTTGTGGTCTATATGGTTTCTGTCTAAAACACTCAAATATGCTATTATAATATGAAAGAAGTGACAAATATGTAAAAGGAATGGGAGTATCTGGGTTACAATAAAACTTTATTTTTAAAACATGAAGGTAGGCTAGACTCCAACCCTGAAGGGGTCAAGGAGATTAAAGGAGATCCAAGCTCAGAATGAGTATAAATCATTGTCCAACTTCAGTCCTGGTTTTCATGAGAGTCCTCAGTAGTGGGCAGGGTGTCTGCGAAGACACCTGCACAACTGGTGACTTGTGTCCACTGATTACCCTTCACTTCTAAGGGACATGCATGGTCAGGGGTGTGGTGCATGCCCATTCATGGTCATAGATGGATAGTTCAAATCTATGTGTCCCTTTCCTCAAAACAGAAAGGCAATCCCATGTGGCTTCTTGAAAAACTGTTCATAAGAAGCAGGCCTCTCCATGACATGATGCACCACAGCAGACACTAGAATATAGAAGAGGACAATCACTGTGTCTTTTGTGAATTGTAAGATTATTTATGGGATTACATTTTCCATTCTTTTTGTTTAATATGTATTTTCTGACAAATTCTTTTTCACAAGAAATCTTGTGGGCCAGCCATTAGTGACTGGTCACAGGGCCCCTTCCCATCCCAAGGCCTTTCTGCCCATCAGTCCTTTGGAAGATGCGCTCCTGATATCCCACCACATGCTCTCCTGTCACAGGCTGTGGACAAGGGTCAAAGCGAAAGAGATGTTCATCAAATGAGTGGATAAGAGGATGAAATTAAGATGCTGCCAATGAAAATATTTATATGTTGATATACCAATTCTTTCTTTTTCAGATTCCCCAAGAAAAATCATTAGATGAAGTAATTCTAGTTTGATTTCTAAAAAACTCCAGAAAGCATCTTCAAATAAATAAATCAATTAAAAAAATAAATTACTGTGTTGTGCATGGTTTGATTTATTTTATTCTTATATGATTTCTATTATACTTACATTGCTGGTAATATTTATGAATTTTTAAGTTTATCTTTAGTGAAAATCTTGGAATTAATATTGTATGTACATTTTCTTTCTGAAGTATGTTTAATGATAAAAATACTAGGCTGATCATAATTCTATGAGTCTTTTGGAAGTGTAGTAATTGAGCAAAATTGATCTTTTATTTATGGAACTTCCTTAACTATTCAGATAGTAGAGCAGATAATCAGTGTGTGCAAATTTGAATGTTAAGCAGTTAGAATACTATGATAAATAAATAAATATAAAAATATGTCAGAGAGCCCTGGCAGGTTTTTCTCAGTGGTTAAAGCAATCACCCACGCACTGAATGGTCTTGGGTTTAATTCCCTATAAAGGACAGGTACCTGGATTGCAAGTTCAATTCCCAGTCCCCGTTAGGGTTCATAAAGGAGGCAAATATACATCTCTCTCTCTCTCTCTCTCTCTCTCTCTCTCTCTCTCTCTCTCTTCTCTCTCTCTTTCATTCTATCTAAAAAGAATAAACAAATAAAATAAAAACAACATATGTAGAACTCAAAAAAGATTCCACAAATCAGGATCTACATGAATAGCATACAATAAAGTAGGCTCTAGCAATTGGATGCTTTGTAACAAAAGAGAATTATACATTTGTAAGCCTAAAATTATGTATATTTCTTTTTGCATCAACATCTGAACGTAAAATTTTTATTTTCTCATGTAAACTCAGTGCTTCTGGCTATAACAATCATTCATTCATATCTTTGCTGCTAAATAATGGTTAAAATATTTCACATTAAACTTGGTACTGTTTTTATCTAAAGAACAGGACATTTCCTCCTGATCTTTTACATCCTGAACTCACTCACTATAAATTGATATGGATCAGATATAATGACAGTTAAGTAAGAACTCCCAGTCCTATGCACCCTGTGGGAGAGCTGCTGTGACGTCTTTCAGAGTGCTGTGATGGCTCAGCCCTGAGTACAAGTCCTTTAAAATGATGGGCTTTGAACTGCTGGTCAAGGTAGAGGAAGAGTAGCTGCTGGCAATAACACCCAACTCTTAGCCAGAACCAAGTTCTAGTTCAACCTCAAAGGCGAGAACTGTTGGAGCCAAAGAGAAGACTCTCAGGCACCAGGCAAGTATCAACATGCCTCAGCTTCTCACATCTGCTTTCTCTTTGATTAAGTGGTGTTTTTTAAATTATGCATTCAAGTGTGTTCTTTGCTTTTAGCTGGTAAAAATATTTTGACTGAAGGGTTCTGTAGGTACATTGGTTTTTGAGGTTTTAATCTTGTTTTTATAGTGATGAATTCTCTATGCCATCTGTCGGGTTTATGAACCTAGCAAGTATATAATTTCCTCTTTATTTTATGGTAAAAATGCCTCAATTTGTACAGTCAGATAGAGAAACATACCATGTACTCCCAGGTTTCTATCTAAACACTACTTAAAAATATAATGTATATGTGGATTAAAGGTAAAAATTACAAGCTTTGTTTTTAATATATTTTTCTTTTCCTGGAAAAATTATTTCAATGAAGATATCTAATTTAATGGTATTGTCATACTATATTTTTACACTTAATTTAGTTAAGTTGTTCAAATCCAGGCATTAAAGGAATAAGGTTTCAGTAATATCTACAATTAAAAGCTGAAAAAATGAACATACAGAACAATTTTTGTATATACATTTAAATATACATATAGGTAAGTATATGTATATACAAATACAAATACAGAACACATATATACACATATTATTAAATAGATTATACCACAATTTTATGTGTCAGATGCTAAAACTAAATGTAGAACAAATGATATGTTATTTTTTAACTATTAAACAAGACAGTAAACCTATATATCACAACTCAGTTATAAGCAGGTGATCCCCAGGGTTAATTCCAGGACTGTAAGTGTATGGCATTCCTCTTGATTAGAAAGGAATCATATAGCAATTTAACTTTTCTTATAAGATGAAAATTATTTTCCAAACACTGCATGGACCATCAGAAACTTCAGCTACACACTCAGAATTACTGGGTATCATTCTGAAAATTATGAAAACATTATTTGTAAAGGTATGTTTACCCCCTTTGTTTATCGCACTACTGTTCACTGTGGTCAAGACATGGCAACAACCCATATGTCTGTTTACTGATTATTAGATAAAGAACAAAAATAGATACAGAGGCAGAGCAACATCGAACAGACTGTCAAACTACAGCGGGAAGGCGGAGGAAGCGGGGGCGCGGGGGGTAAGAGATCAACCGAAGGACTTGTATGCATGCATGTAAGCATAACCAATGGACACAAGACACTGGGGTAGAGGAGGCCACGAGAAGGTCGAGGGGAGAAAAAAAAAAGGAGACATATGTAATACACTTTGTAATACTTTAAGCAATAAAACAAAATTTTTTTTAAAAAAGAAGTGGTGGAACCTAAGTACAATGGAATTCTACTCAGCCATATGAATGATGAAATATTGCCATTTGCCACAACATGGATAGATCCTGACAGTAAAAGGCTCAGTGAAATGTCAGAAGTCTAGAGCCATCTGATCTCACTCATACAGGGTGAGTATACACACTTTAACAGCGGATAGCTCAATTTTGAAAATGAAGTGAATTTTAATAAACACTGCCTTTATAATTATTCAAACTGTGTGTATACATTCTTTGGGATAGCCTATGTGGCATATAAAACAGAAAGCAACAAATGAACAAGCAAAACAAACAAACAAAAAACCTCATAGAGGCAAATAATAGGATGGTGGTTACCAGAGGGGAAATGGAGTTGAAGGGAAGAAGAAGGTAAAAGAGGTTAAAAATATGGTGATGGAATGAGACTAGTCTTTGAGTGCCTAGCAAACAATGCAATATGCAGATAATGTAATGAAGAATTGTATATCTGAAACATATATACTCTTATGAACAAATGCGACCCCATTAAAAAAAAAAGAAAGAAGAATGGCCAGGTTGGTGAGGTCTGTGGTTAGAAAATCTGATGTGACTCTCCCCCTTTGGAGGTGCAGAGATGGAAACCAAAAAGAATTCCCAGCTCCTCGTGCCCCTGATCCTTCTCAGCGTGCTCTTCTCACAAACATTGGCCATGCCTGCTTTGGAAGCAGAAGCTCTGAGGTAAGTTCCCTTCCAATTCAGACAGTTGAACATTCTGTCTTCATCAAAATGAGAATTTCCTCCTCTATGGCCACCATCAGTCTGTTCTCTGTTTCTATGAATCAGTTCTATTTTGTTTCTTCATTTAATTTGTCATTTAGATTCCACATAAAAATGAAATCACATGGTATATGTCATAGTCTGTTATTTAAAAACAAAAATTAAATTAAAAGGAAGAAATTCCTTAATGTTATTTTGGATGACCCAAATATTAAAATTATATAGAATTTATTGAAATATTAGGTTGATATGCTAAACAAGATTTTTAACATAAGATCAACTAGATTATTCCTTCGGAATATCTCTTATTTGAAATTGTATTCATACATAAGATTAAAAACCAGACAGCCCCACCAAATTCATTGAATGTGTGTGATTATTCACAAATGGGGTGATTCTTTGGACTTGATCAATATAAAGAAAGATATCACACCATAGTGAATCTTTGAAGTGGATTTCAAGACTTAGAGAAGAAAAAGTAGTTGTAGAATGTTTCAGGCAAATTATACTACAAATTGGCACATATAAAATAAGCTCCCAGTTTTCATAGTGAATATTAATTTTTTTAAATTTCCATTTTATATAAATTCTTTCTTCCAGTGATATTTAACTTTGCCAGGGGAATATATAACCAATGAGGTGTATATAGCTTAATGTTTGATCAAATCATATTGAGTAGCCCTTATGCTTAGTAAGCAGCTTATAACATGGCATCAATTTCTTGAATAAACAAAATTATAAGCTCTCATAAGCCATAGAAGCCATTGTCAATTATACTACCCATCTTTTTAGTGAGTGATACTCCGCAAGATTTTGATGGTTTTATTTCAAATGATTATAAAACTAGGTTATATTGTGAGAAAGCATTTTATTATATGTGGGTGATAAATTACTATTTAAAGGGCAAAATTACCTGGATCAAACTTTATTAAAAGGAGACCCTGTCTGGTTGCAAATTGCATTAGCTGAAAATGGAAGGTGAGTTAATTTTTAAAAAGTAGTATTTTATTAAATGTATTTTAGAAATATAAATGTCCTATTTTTGTGTTTCCATGAGGATATTTCTACAGTGCAACATGCATGTTTCCACATGTCATGGCTTCATCCAGCCTCATTTATGGCAGCTTGTGCCCCTGTACATGACTTGCATGCAGAGGCTGTAACATGGAACATGCCATTGTGAACTCGTCACTCACTTGCATTCTGATGCACAAAAGATCAACATCAGAAATTGCACCAATTCTAGGAAAATTTTCCCATTTAGGATTCCAGTTTAGAGGAAGTCTCATGTCTATGTAAAGAAAAAATGTCTAATGAGAAATGACATTTATTCACAGAGAAATTTGTCAAGAGCAGCTTTAGGGTATAGATAGAGCAGCTCTCTAGTGAAGACAAAATAGAAGCTTCCTCATTAAAACAGAAAATTGGGTTGCTGGTCCCTTAAGATCCTTACTATGTTAAGAGATATTGATTCCAAAAAGATTACAAAAGAAATGGAAAAAGATATGATAAAGTTTGTGTTAATATCAGGATAGTTTCTTCTTTGTATATATTTTGATTCTAAGTGGAAAAATAAAGGACCAAAAATAAAAAATGAAATAGAAACAAATTTAAATATATTTTTACCACCAATGTGACTTAGAGAAGAATTAGTTTGATAGATTCTGTCAGGGAGCATGATTTTACACTGACATATACTTCTAAAAAAGATACTTAGCTAATTTTGCCAAATTTGGGTCTGAAAATATAGCATATAATTTTATATAAGTGACAAGAAAATATCATTAAATTGTTAGACAATCTCCTTTTGGATTTGAGATTGCATGAATGCCTTTTATAACAATCTGATGAATTTTGTTCATACTCATTTAGTCAAAATAACATTTTAAAATTCATTTTTAAAATAATGGCTCTCCTGCCTTCCTTGTTTTAGGAATGTCAGACATGCTGATGGAGTTTCCACCAGTGACATTAGTAGTCTCTTGGATGATCACGCTCCCAAAGACCACCCGGAGGCCCTTATTGAAAAACGAGCGAGGTAATGGGAATTGATTAGGTGTCTCAAGCACATTGTGGTTAGTTAAAATTATCACCATTCAAGGAGCATTTACTTTGTTGCAATTGATAATTCTTGATAATGTTGAATTTATTTGGACACCCCAGGACCATACTTAGGAAATAACACTTTCTAGTAATAAAATAATCACTAGCTCTGACACACTTACATTTTCTTGGTGGCAATTACTTGCAAATCTACAAATTGAAGTAGACACGGAAAAAAATAAATAACTAAGACATAAAATAAAGTGAAACGAATTTTAAGGTAAAGCATAGTACTGGTTTTTAACTGTCCTGCTAAAACCAAGCATTGCAAGGTTCTTTCTTCAAATGGCCGATACCTGCATATAGAGATGTCATACTTCAGGGGAAAAACTTCTAAAGGAGCATTTATTTTTAAAGAATATTTCCTCCTAGTGACAGAACACACCTGCAGATTATTCCCCATTTATATACTTTAGATAGATGATAGATGATGAATGGATAGATAGATAGATAGATAGATAGATAGATAGATAGATAGATAGATAGTTTTTTTAATAAAGCGTTATCTCTGTTAGCACTGAAGTATCTTTAACATCCCAGAAATGCTTAATGTTCCTCCTTTCCCAATTTTAGGCTCTGGGGTATGTTTATTTTAGTAAATTTGTGATAGAAAATGACTGGGGTGTTGGAATTCCTTATTAGCTGACACCTAGGAATCTAGAACTTTGGGCATATATATCATGTTTTGATACAACCCTTTGTTTGCTTCCCCTCACATTTCTTAGCGATGACATCTCAGATGACAGAGGAACATTGAAATGCCTGCCAGATAGAATATGCCTGCCCGGTCCTTCCCCATACCAAAATAGGAACCATGACAGGTAATACTTGAAGCAATTCCTTGCGGGGGATCGATCAACACACAGCAAGCTCGCTCAATTCAGAAATTATAAACAACATTCACAATATAGGCTACACATGGAGCCTTACCTATCTCTCTATCTCACTACCTATTCTCTGAAGCAGGAATTCTCAACCTTGGCTGCCATTAGACAACTCAGAAGAATTATTAAAATACCTTGTTTGGGCCCTACCCAAAGCCATTGCCAGGAAATTAGTGCCTCTGCAGATATGGCTATAGTCATGGGTATATTTTTTTTTCTTTATCGATGAAGGTATTGCACATGTGTCCTTTTCCCCCAATTTTCCCCTACCCCCCACTCATGCCCTCACCCCCCTGTTGTCTGTGTCCACTGGTTAGGCTTATATGCATGCATGCAAGTCCTTTGGTTGATCTCTCCCCTTTACCCCAACCCTCCCCTACCTTCCCTCTGAGGTTTGATGGTCAGATCAATGCTTCTCTGTCTCTGGAGCTGTTTTTTTTTCATCAGTTTATGTTGTTCATTATATTCCACAAATGAGTAAGCTCATGTGATACCTATCTTTCTCTGACTGGCTTATTTCCCTTAGCATAATGCTCTCCAGTTCCATCCATCCTGTTGCAAATAGTGAAATAAGCCAGTCAATGAAAGAAAAAATACCACATGATCTCACTCATTTATGGATAATAAAGACCATTATAAACTTAAAAAAAAGAATACTTTCTTTTTTACTGCAGCGTACCATTACCTTGTTTGGGTGGAATATCTGACACCTGTCAGAATGGCTATCATCAAGAAATCAAAAAACGACAAGTGCTGGCGAGGATGCAGAGAAAAAGGAACCCTCATGCACTGCTGGTGGGAATGCAGACTGGTGCAGCCACTGTGGAGAACAGTATGGAGTTTCCTCAAAAAACTAAAAATGGAAATCCTCTTTGACCCAGTAATCCCTCTTCTAGGAATATGTCCCAAGAAATTAGAAACACCAATCAGAAAGGATATATGCACCCCTATGTTCATAGCAGCACAATTCACCATAGCTAAGATCTGGAAACAGCCTAAGTGCCCATCAGCAGATGAGTGGACATGGGTATTTCTTAAGTGTTACCCAGTTAATACAATTGTGTCTCCAGGGGTAATAAAGACCACTATTGACACATCTGCTCTGAATCTGGAAGCAAGTTTTATCAAAAGAGCTGGCTTTTAACCATGGAAAGCACCGTCCACTAGCTCTTTACTATCACTTGGATCTCCTTGTATGAGCATATTAACTCCCTAATTTTACTGAATTAAGTTCTGAGTTATTTTGTCTTCTGAGACTCAGTAAAGCCCGAGTCTCTCCGGGGTGTGTTGACATTGGAGCACAATACATAGGAAGTGGGGTGCTCTCCCTTTTTATTCCAATTATTATTGAGTAGATGATGAGTGTTAGGGATAATTCTGGTCAAAATAACAGTCTGTCCACCAGATTATTATTCTGTAAAATTAAGTTCCTTTAAGATTAAAAAAGAATTCATAGTTAATATATAGAATTGTAGATAATTATTTAGCCCCTAGAGAACTTTACAGAGAACAGATAATAGCATAGGATACATATTTCTTTAGGTACTCTCTCATCTAAGAGCCTTAACATGCACATTTTCTCTTCCTGGTCTGCAGTAAAAAGAAATTCTTAGAAGTCAGAATGATGATTCAAAGAAACTCTTTGGAACAAAGCTGATGACAAGTGTTCAGTGGTGAGTTTATCTGTGCATTCTTATCACATTCCCGCAGCCATCGTCCAGCTATTTCAGTAGGTAAGAGTTGCTTGGAAAGAAGTATCCTAGACTTGGCCACAGTGAGCCCTCATGTAAGAATGGCACTCCTACGTGTAGTGAACTGTGGACCAGTAATTGGCATTAAATATTCTTGCAGGGTTCTGATTGCTTAAAGGAGAAAAACCACAATGAGTAAACCGATTTTATCTCCTGCTTCACTCAGAAATATCCCTACCCTCTATCCAGACATAAAGTGGAGGAGACGGACCCTCACCACATAATGAGAGAACTGGCTTTTCTATTGAGATTAAGCCAGGTTGCTCGTATTGCTATAAGAATTTATCTGATGATCTACTGCTAGCATTTTATTTAAGTACAGGGCAATACCAGCAAATCACAGCAAGGGTTGCTATTCTGAAAATACCAGGGCACGCTGGATCTAATGGTATTCCTTGAAATATAGCAGGCTCATGAGGCAAAAGTCAAGTTCAGCTTCCTTTATTTGTTAAAGTGAGTGTGAATACTATGATTGCAATAGTACACAGTGTAAAAGATTTTTCCTGGAGAGAAAACAAAAACAGGTTTGTTTTTCTTTGTTAACTCATAAACATCACAATATTTTCTGGAACATTAATGTTTACTAGTACATTAGCTCAGAAAAAATGTTTGTGAGTCTTGACTTCATAAAATTTTATGTTATCACTATATCGGAGTTGGCAAATTTTTGCCTAAAGGCACCAGAGGAAATACTTTTGGTTTTGTGGACTATATGGTTTCTGTTTAAACCACTCAAATATGCTATTGTAATATGAAAGCAGCCACAAATATCATGTGGAAGCAATGGGAGTAGCTGTGTTACAACAAAACTTTATTTCTAAAACATGAAGGTAGGCTAGACTACAACCCTGAGGGGGTTGAGGAGATTAAAGGAGACCCAACCTCAGAATGAGTATAGTTCATTGTCCAACTTCAGTCCTGGTCTTCATGAGAGTCCTCAGTAGTGGGCAGGGTGTCTGAGAAGACACTGGCACAATTGGTGACTTGTGTCCACTGATGACACTTCAGTACTAAGGGACCTACAAGGTCAGGAGTGTGGCACATGCCCATTCATGGTCATAAATGGATAGTTCAGAGCAATATGTCCTTTTGTCACAAAAAGGAAGGTAATCCCATGTAGCTTCTTGAAAAACTGTTTATAAGCGAATACCTTTCCATTACATTATACAGCTCAGCAGACACAAAACACAGAAGAGGTCTAATCACTATGTCTTTTGTAAATTGTAAGATTATTTATGCGATTACAACTTCCATTCTTTTTGTTTAAAATGTAGTTTTGGAAAAATTCTTTTTCACAAGAAATCTTGTGGGACAGCCATTTGTGAAAATTACAAATGGGGAATTAATGACTGGTCACAGGGCCCCTGCCCATCCCAGCGCCTTTCTGCCCATCAGTCCTTTGGAAGATGCACTCCTGATATCCCACCACATGCTCTCCTGTCACAGGCTGTGGACAAAGTGCTAGGCCAAATAGATGTTTATCAATTGAGTGGATAAGGGAATGAAATTAAGATGCTGCCAATGAAAGTATTTATATGCTTATAAACCATTTTCTGTTTTTCAGATTCCCCAAGAAAAATCATTAGATGAAGTAATTCTAGTTTGATTTCTATAAAAGTAACTCAAGAAAACATTGTTGAATAAAATAAAAACAAATAAAATGCGGTATTGTGATTTCTTTTATTCCCATATACTATCTTTTATGCTGAAATTGCCAATAATATTTGTGAATTAGTAGGTTTGTCTTTAATGAAAATCTTGGAATTTCATATGCTTGAGCACTTTCTGTTAGCAGTACATTTAATGATAAAAATACTAGGCTAATTCTCATTTTATGAGGATTTTGGAAGTGTAGTAATTAAGCAAAATTGATGTGTTTATTTATGGAACTTCCTTAACTATTCAGATAGTAGAGCAGATAATCAGTGTGTGCAAATTTGAATGTTAAGCAGTTAGAATGCTGTGATAAATAAATCTAAAAATGTGTCAAAGAGAACTGGCAGGTTTTTCTCAGTGCTTATAGCAATGGTCCATGCATTGAAGGGTCTTGGGTTCAATTCCCATTAAAGGACAGATACCTGTATTGCAAGTTCAATTCCCAGTCCCAGTTGGACCTCATAAGGGAGGCAAACAATCCATCTCTCTCTCTTCCTCTCTCTCTCTCTCTCTCTCTCTCTCTCTATATATATATATATATATATATATATATATATATATATAGTCTTTCTTTCTCTGTCTCTCCCTTTCACTTTCTCTAAATATAAAGAAATAAGATAAAAATAACATATATTAAGCTCAAAGTTTACACAAATTAGGGTTTACATGAATAGCATAAAATAAAATAAGCTTTAGGTGATTGGATGCTTTTTAACAAAAGAGAATTATACATCTGTAAGCTTAAAAACCTATGTATTTTGCTTTTTGAATCTATTTCTGAACATAAAAATTTTATTTTCTGAAGAAAACTCAGCAGTTCTGGCTAAACATTAATCATTCGCTTTTATCTTTGCTGCTAATTAAAGTTTAAAATATTTTACAATAAACTTGGTACCATTTTTATCTATAGAACAGGACATTTCCTCTTGGTCTTTTATACCTAAACTCACTTACTATGAATTTATATGAATCAGGAATAATGACAATTAAGTGAGAACTCCCAGTCCTATTCACCCTAGCGGGAGAGCTGCTGTGACGTCTTTCAGAGTCCTGTGATGGCTCAGCCCTGAGTACAAGCCCTAAGAAAGGATGGGCTCTGAAATGATGGACAAGGTAGAGGGAAAGCAGCTCCTGGCAATAATACTCAACCTTTATTCAGTCTCGAGTTCTAGTTCAATTCCAAGGGCAAGAACTGGTGGACCCAAAGATAAGACTCCGAGGCACCTGGGAAGTAACAGAAATGCCACTGCTTCCCACATACAAATGAAGTCTGTGAATTGTTTTGTTTGTAAGATGCTATTCCTGTATGCTGCTTTTGGGGTTTTTTTTTAGAATTAACATTTGTTTTTTTCTTTATTGATTAAGCTATTACTTATGTGTCCTTATCCCGCCATTACCCCCACAACACCCCCCCCCCCGCTTGTGCCTTCACCCAGCTAGTGTCTGTGTCCATTGGTTATGCTTATATGCAGGCATACAAGTCCTTTGATTGATCTCTCCCCCTTCCCCCTACCCTCGCCTGCCTTCCATCTGAGGTTTGAGGGTCTGATCGATGCTTCTCTGTCTCTGGAGCTGTTTTTGTTCATCAGTTTATGTTGTTCGTTATATTCCACAAATGAGTGAGATCATGTGATATTTATCTTTCCCTGGCTGACTTATTTCACTTAGCATAATGTTCTCCAGGTCCATACATGCTGTTGCAAATGATAGGAGTTATTTCTTTTTTACAGGAGTGTAGTATTCCATTGTGTAGATGTACCAGGGTTTTCTAATCCACTCATCTGCCGATGAGCACTTAGGCTGTTTCCAAATCTTACCTATTGTAAATTTTGAATCAACATCATTAAAATGTCCATACTACCCAAACCAATCTATAGATTCAATGCACTCCCCATTAAGACACCAATGGAATATTTCACAGACCTAGAACAAACTCTCCAAAAATTCACATGGAAAAAAAAAAGCAGCAGCAATCCTGAGAAAGAAGAACAATGTAGGAGGGATCACCAATACCAGATATCAAGCTAAAATGCAAAACCACTGTTCTCAAAACTGCCTGCTACTGGCACAAGAAAAGACATATAGACCAATGGAATAGAACAGAGAACACAAAAGTCAACCCAAACCATTATGCTCAATTAATATTTGACAAAGGAGGTAAGAACGTACAATGGAGTCAAGATAGTCCCTTCAATAAATGGTGTTGGGAAAATTGGACATATACATGCAGAAAAAATGAAACTAGATCACCAACTTACACCATACACAAAAATAAACTCAAAATGGATAAAAGACTTAAAGGTAAGATGGTAAACCATAAATATCTTAGAGGAATCAATAGGCAGCAAAATCTCAGACATATGTTTTAGCAATATCTTTACTGATACAGCTCCTAAGGCAATGGAAACTAAGTAGAAAATAAACAAATGGGACTACATCAAAATAAAAAGCTTCTGCACAGCAAAAGAAACCATCAACAAAGCAACAAGAAAGCCCACTGCATGGGAGAACATATTTGCCAATTTATCTCCAATAAGGATTTAATCTTCTGCATGCTTTTTGACTCAATACTTTAAAATATATATGCATTCAAGTGTTCTTTTTCTTGATTGTACATAAATGTATTTTTGCTTGTATTTAAATTTTTGACTTAAGGCTCAATGGGTACATTTCATTTTTAGATTTTAAACTTGTTTTTATAGTTTTGATTTCTCTATGTCATATATTGGTTACGTAAACCTAAGAATTATATATTTTTCTCTTTAAGTTAAAATGCCTTAATCTTTATATGCAGAAAGAGAAACACACTTTATACTCCTAAGTTTCTATCTAAATACTACTTAGAAATATAATGTGTATGTGATTAGATGTAAAAATGCAAGCTTTGTTTTTAATATATTGTTCTTTTTTATTGTTCTTTTTATGGCAAAATTATTTCAATGAGGATAGGTGATTTAATGATTTTATGATATTAATTTTTACTCTTAATCAAGTTAAGTTGTTCAAGTCCAGGCATTAAAGAAATAAGGTTTCAGTAATTTCTACAATGAAAAGCCAAAAAAAGTACAGACAAAACAATTTTAGTATATACCTGTGATATTTGTATAGATATGTATAGGTATATACAAGTATATACATACATTATTAAATAGGTGATACCCCAGTTTTATATTAGTCAGAAGCTAAAACTAAATGTAGAATAAACAATCAGCGTATATCAAAGCACAGTACTCTATCCATGCTTGCCAACTAGTTCTTCACAACCACCTGTCAAATTATTGAGTTGCAGATGTTCAATAGCCAGTGTAGTTGTGGGTGAGTGTTGGTGCATGGGAAAGAAACAATAATTCTGCACAGTGAAAAGATTTATGATAGTGATGAGTATAACTTTTGAAAAAGAAGAACATTGGAATCCCTTGAGGTAGATAATCAGGTGATTTAGTTTTTAATCATTTGAGATTCTGTGTGAGAGAGGCACTGGGAAGGATGACATTCTACAGAAATGTCACACAGCAGGGGTACTACCACCTTGCACCACAGTGTGCGTGTTGCCCTAGCCTGGAGCCTTTCTGAAACGTTTACACTGGGATTAATTTCAACATAAAGGAATTGTAATAATATAATGGAAAATTACTACTCTATGCTTTTAAAACTAATATAGATCTCAAAAAGATTGCAAGAATTGGGGACTACATGAATAGAATAAGATTTTTTAAAAGGCTTTAGGAGAATTGATATTTTGTAGTAAAAGATAATTATACATTTGTCAGCATAGCAAACATGTGTTTGTTGCTTTTCAAATCTATTTCTTCACATAAAATTTTTATCGTCTGAAACAAACTCAATGGTTCTGGCTATAACATGAATCATTTGCTTATATCTTTGCTGCTAAATAAAGATTAAAATATTTCACATTAAACTTGGTACTGTTTTTATCGGAAGAAGAAGACATTTCCTCTTGATCTTTTATATCCTGAACTCACTCACTATAAATTTATATGAATCTGATATAATGACAATTAAGTAAGAACTCCCAGTCCTACGTACCCTGTGGGAGAGCTGCTGAGATGTCTTTCAGAGTGCTGTGATGGCTCAGCCCTGAGTACAAGGCCTATAAAATGATGGACTTTGAAATGCTGGACAAGGTAGAGGGAAAGCGGCTACTGCCAATAACACCCAACCTTTAGCCAGAACCAAGTTCTAGTTCAACTGTAAGGGCAAGAACTGCTGAAGCCGACGGGAAGACTCTCAGTCACCTGGTAAGTATAGAAATGCCTCAGCTTTTCACATATGAATGAAGTTTCTGAATTCTTTTGTTTGGAAGATTCTTTCCCTCAATATTGTTTTTTAAAATTACTCATTCACGTAGGGTTTTCTTTTCTTTTATTCTTGTATGCAAATTTTGGACTAAAGCATTCAATGAGTACCTTTGGTTTTAAAGTTTTCAACTTTTTAAGATATTCTTTTGCCATTGTTGACATTATTATAGATGTCCCCCATTTTCCACATTTTGTCCTCCTCTAGTCATCTGCTGTCCCACCCCAGGTCTTCATAGCACTACTCCCTGCTGTGTGCATGGCTATGCATACATGCATATAAGTTCTTTGATTAATTCCTTCCAGTCCTTCCCCTAACTCCTTCTCGCTGAGATCTGTCAGTCTGTTCCAGGTACCCATGCCTCTGGACATATTGTGTTCCCTAGTTTACATTGTGTCAGCTTGTTTTCTATGTCATATGTTGGTTATGCAAACCTAAAAAAAAGCACATACTTTTCTCTTTATTTTAAGTTTAAAAGGCTTAATTTTTAAAGGCAGAAAGAGAAACACACCTTGAACTAATTTTCTAGATAAAAGCTACTTAGAAATGTAATGTATATGATGAGCATTGTATGTACAAAGCTTAACTGTTATTTTTAAAATATTTTTATAGCCAAATTATTTCATTGATGACATGTTTAATAATTTTTTAGTATTAATTATTACTAATTATTGAGTTTAGCCATACAACTGCAGGTATAAATAAATAAAAACTTAGTCATAGGTATAATTAAAAGTCAAATAGTCAAAAGAATGAGAAAGGGATCTGATACACATAGACATAGACATAAAAAAGAAATAGAGATATAGGTATGTACAGGTATATAAATATACATAAATATATACACACATATTATTAAATAGATGATATCCTAGTATTATACTAGGAAGAGGCTATAAGGTAATGCAGAAGAAACAAACAGTTTTTTGAAACTGTTAGAAAAAGATACCTTGTGCCTGGTAAGAAATGTACAACAGTTGAAAGGGATCCTAATTTTTACTCAAGCACCTGTCACTGCGAGAAATCTTTTTTATCTAAAATGGAATCATAATGCAGTTTAATTTATTTTGTAAAATGAAAACATTTTTTCTAACTCTGCAACAACCTTCAGAAACTTCTGTGACACACTCAGAATCACTGGGCATCTTTCTGAAAATTATGAAAACACTTACTCGTAAAAATGATGACTACAAGCCATGTTTATTGAAGTATTATTCACTGTAGTCAAGACATGGAAACAAGATATGTGTTCTTTCAAGGATGATTGGAAAAAGAGGTAGTGGTACACATGTACTATGGAATATTACTCAGCTATATAAAGAATGAAATATTGCCATTTTTGACAACATGGATAGATCCTAACAGTATTATGCTAAGTGAAATAAGTCAGACAGAAATGTTCAGAACCATATAATTTCACCATTTGTGGGATATAAAACAGAAAGCAACAAATGAACAAAAAGCAAACAAGCTCATAGACACAGACAACACTATGGTGGTTACCAGAGAGGAAATTGGATTGGGGAGGATGAATATACAGGTATACACAATGCAATAT
The DNA here is from genome assembly GCF_000147115.1 of Myotis lucifugus. NCBI lineage: Eukaryota > Metazoa > Chordata > Mammalia > Chiroptera > Vespertilionidae > Myotis > Myotis lucifugus. Next base: position 415,294 of record NW_005871173.1, read on the forward strand.
GCAGATAGTGTATTATACAATTGTACAACTGAAACGTATATAATCATATTAACAAACTAGAGACCCAGTGCACAAAATTTGTGCATGGGTTAGGGGGCCCTCAGCCCAGTCTGCATCCTCTCCAATCCAAGACCCCTTGGGGGATGTCCGACTGTCAACAGTAGGACATCCCTGTCACAATCCTGGACCGCTGGCTCCTAATCTCTCACCTGTGGCAGCTTCTGCCTGCCTGGTTGCCCCTAACTGCCCTTCCCTGCTGTCCTGATAGCCCCTTATTGCCCCCACTGCTGGCCTGGTTGCCCCTCACTGCCCCCCTGCCAGCCTAATCACCCAAACTTCCCCCCTTCCAGCCTGGTTGCCCCCAAATGCACCCCCCCCTGCTGGCCTGGTTGCCCCCTAACTTCCCCCCCACCAGCCTGGTCACCTCTTACTGCCCCCCTAGCTGGCCTGGTTGCCCCCAACTGCCCCCCTCTGCTGGCCTAGTCACCTCTAACTGCACCCCCTTCCAGCCTAGTCACCCCCAACTGCCGCTCCACTGGCCTGTTAGTCCCCAACTGCTCCCCCCACTGCCAGCCTGGTTGCCCCACGCAGCCTGCTGTTCAGTCATTTGGTCACCCCTCACTAATCCCCTGCTGGCCTGGTTGCCCCACGCAGTCTGCTGTTCAGTCATTTGGTCATCCCTCACTAACCCCCCTGCCTACCTGCTCGTAGGCAGCCATCTTGTGAGGGCATGCGGGTCAATTTGCATATTACCTCTTTAATATATAGGATATCATCCCATTGAATTAAAAAAAAAATCACCATGCTGGTGAGATCTATGGTTGGAAAATCTGATGTGACTCTCTCCCTTTCCAGGTACAGAGATGGAAACCAAAAAGAATTCCCAGTTCCTCATGCCCCTGATCCTTCTCAGCGTGCTCTTCTCACAAACATTGGCCTTTCCTCCTGTGAAAGCAAAAGCACTGAGGTAAGTTCCCTTTCAATCCAGACAGTTGAACCTTCTGTCTTCATCAAAATGAGAATTTTCTTCCCTATGGTCACTATCAGTCTGTTCTCTGTATCTATTAATCTGATTATATTTTGTTTGTTCATTTATTTTGTCCTTTGGATTCCACATACAAATGAAGTCATATGGTATTTGTGTTTCTCTGACTGTAATGCAAAAAAATTGAATTAAAACAGGAATTTACCTTTTGTTATTTTGGATAACTCAATTTTTAATTTACTGATTTTTATTAAAATATTAGTTTGATATGCTAACCAGGATCTTTTTACCTCAGGTTACCATGATTAGTCCATTGTATAATCTCGTACTGAAATTGTATTCATACATAAGATTACAAACCAAAAGGCTACATGCTAATTAAATGAGTGACTATTCAGCAACGGGGCCATTCTCTCTACCTGATCAACACAGAGAAACATCACACCAACGTGAAGTTGAGTGTTGAGACTTAAAGAAAAGTACTTGTGGAATGATTCAGCTAAATGCTACTAAACATCAATAAATACTCAAAGTGCTCCCAGTTTTCATATAGAATATTAATTTTTTTTTAAATTTCTATTGTGCATAAAGTCTTCCTTCCTGTGAAATTTAACTTCTCAAAGGAAAGATATTACCAAGGCGGTGAACATGGCTTAATGCTCTGATCAAATTGAACCATGTAGCTCTTATGCTTGGTTAAAGCAGCTTATATAAGTTGTATGGCAACAATTTCTGGGATAAACAGAATTGTACTACTTATACACTCATAAACTATAGAAGCCATTGTCAATTATACTACCCATCATTTTTAAATGGTGATAATTCCCAAGATTTTGAGTGTCTTATTTCAAATTATTGTAAAAACATGAGTGTTATATTGTGAGAAAGAATTTTATTATACTTGGTGACAGAATATCATTTGAAGGAGAAAATTATCCTTGATCAAACTTTATTACAAGGAGACCCTCAGTGGTTGCAAGTTGCATTAGCTGAAAATGGCAGATGTGCTCATTTTTAAGGAATAGTGTTTAAGAAAATGTACCTTTTAAATATAAATGTTTTATTTTTGTGTCTCCATGAAGCTATTCCTGCAGTGTAACACTGTATGTTTCCACATGTCATGGCTTCATCCAGCCTCATGTATGGCAGCTTGTGGCCCCTGTACATGACTTGCATGCAGAGGCTGTAACATGGAACAAGCCAGGGTGAACTAACCACTCGCTTGCATTCTGTTGCACAAAATGTCAATTCAGAAATTGCACCAATTCCAGGAAAACTTTCACCTTCAGTATTCCAGGTTAGAGGAAGTCTCGTGTCTGTCTAAAGAAAAGATGTCTAATGAGAACAGCTATTCATTCACAGAGCAATGGGTCAAGAGCAGCATTGAAGTATAGACACAGTCACTCTCTACTAAAGACAAAGAATAGAAGCTTAATCATGGCAGAAAAATCTTGGTTCCTGAACCCTAAGGCCCTCTCTATGCTAAGAAATTTTGATTCCAAATAGTTTGGAGAAGAAATAGCAAAAGATGTAATAAAGTTTTGGGTAAAATCAAGATAGTTTCTTTTTTGTATATGTTTTTAATCTAAGTAGCAGAATCAATCACCATAGATAAATAAATGAAATTAAATTAATTAAACAAAAACTAATTTAAATATATTTTCCCCACCAATGTGTCTCAGAGAAGAATTAGTTTTATTTTCATCGATTCTGTTAGGGAGCATTATTTGACACTGACATAGAATTCTTAAAAGGTATCTTTATAATTTTACAAAATTTCGGATTTCAAATATAGACTATATTTTTATATAAAATGACAAGAAATATATTTTATTAGGTTGCTAGGGAATCTCGTTTTGGATTTAACTTTACATGAAAGGCTTTTCTTAATAAGCTGATGAATTTCCTTCTTATTCATTTAGACAAAATATTTTAAAATCATTTTTATAATAATGGGTATGCTGTCTTCCTTGTTTCAGGAATGTCAGACATGCTGATGGAGTTTCCAATAGTGACATTAGTAGTTTCTTGGGTCAACATTCCAACAATAAGTACCCTGAGACCATTATTAAAAAATGAGTGATGTAAAGAGAATTTATTATTTTTATGAAACACATTATGTTAATTAATATGAAAATTCTATTGTCACTGTCAATAATTCATTTACTTTGTTGCAATTTGATAATTCTTGATAATGTTCAATTTAGTTAGGTATACCAGGCCCATACATTAGGAAATAAGACTTTGTATTATTAACATGCTCACTGACTTCTCAGACACTTATATTTTCTTGGGAGCAATTATTTGTAAATCTACAATCAAACTGAAGTAGACATAGTGAAAAATAAATAAGACTTAGCATAAAGTGAAACAAATTTTAAGGTAAACCATAGTACTCATTTTAAATGTTCTGCTCAAATCAAGCATCGAAGGGTCTTTGTTTAAATGGCCAATAGCTCATAGAGATGGTGCCATTCAGGTGGCATAGATTCTAAAGGAGTATTTATTTTTGAAGAATATTTCCTCCCAGTGGCAGAACATAACTACAAATAGTTCCCCATTCATATATATATATATATATTTATAAAGCCTTTGCTCAGTTATTTATAAAGCCTTTGCTCAGTTAGTACAGAATGTGTCTTAAGCATCCCAGAAAATGCCTAATTTTAGGCTTAGGGGTATATTTCTTGTAGCATAATTGTGATAGAAAATAAGAGAAGTATTGGAATTCCTTTTTAGCTGACACCAAGAAATCTAGAATTTTATCATTTTTTGATAAAGCCTTTTGTTTGCTTTCCCTCACTTTTCTTAGCAATGATGTCTCAGGCGGCCAGGGACCAATAAGACGCCAAATAGATTTAATTCTCATTGACATCTATACCCGCTTTCCTCATCAAATCCCTGAGAATGACTTGCAGCACGTGCTTGGGAAAAAGAGGTAAAAAAAACAGTAAGCTTGCCAACTTGAAAAATTACAAATGATTTTCAAAATAAAAGCTATATATGGAGCCTTTCCTACCTCCCTGTCTCTCTATCTATTCTCTGAAGCAGGAATTCTCAACCTTGGCTGCCATTATACAGCCCTGGAGAATATCTACAGTGGCATGTTTAGGTCATACCCAAAATTCATTGCCAGGAAATTAGTGCCTCTACAGATATGACTCTAGACATGGGTATTTCTTAAGACTTGCCAAATAACTCTATTGTGTCTCCAAGGGTAAATAAGATGATTATAGAGGCATCTACTCTGAATCTGGAAACAAGTTTTAACAAAAGTGCTGGTTTTTAACTATGGAAAGCCCAATCAACTAGCAATTTGGTATCACATGGATCTCCTTGTATGTGCATTTCAACTCCCTTATTTTACTAAATTAAGCTCTGAGTGATTTTGTCTTCTGAGACTCAGTGGGGCCCGAGTCTGTCTGGGGTATGTAGACATTGGAGCACAATACATAGGAACTAGGATGCTCCTATGTATTGCAATTATTATTGTGTAGATGGTGAGTGTTAGGGAAAATACTGGTTGGGTGAGAAAAACAATATATATATATATATATGTATATATATATATAGAGAGAGAGAGAGAAGTACAGGGAAAGGCCACCAAATAACAGCAAGGCTTGCTGAGGTAAAAATTCAAAAGGATTCTGGGTCAAATTGTATTCCTTGAAACATAGTAAGTTTCTTGCAGCAAAAGTCACATTCAGCTTCTTTTACCTATAAAGTGTAGGTACTATGATTGCAATAGTGTTCACTGTCAAAGATTTTTCCAGGAGAGAAACATAAATAGGTTTTTTCCCTTTGTTTAGTGATAAACTTGTTATCACAATTGTTTTTATATGTACATATCACATTTCTTTTCAGAATACATTAAAGTTTACAATAGCTCATAAAATATGTTTGTAATACTTGGCTTCCCTCCCTAGATGCCCTGCGAAGAAGAAAGGATATAAAATCAGCCGCCAAGTGGCTCCTGACAACCAGTAGGAATGTCAGCAGGACTGATCCGGATCCTAGGCTGGCAAGGGCATCCTACCACCTGCCCAGAGGGCCGATCGCATCCCACACCCCCCACCCCCTTGGTTCCTCACCTGTGCACGAATTCATGCATTAGGCCTCTAGTATTCTATATAATAAAACCCTAATATGCAAATCGACCAAATGGCAGAATGACTGGTTGCTATGATGCACACTGACCACCTGGGGGCAGATCCTCCACCAGGAGCTGGCCCCCTGGTGGTCAGTTCACTCCCACGGGGAGGGGGGGGGGGGAAGCACCATTCAGCCAGAAGCCAGACTCATGGCTGGCGAGCACAGCAGCCGTGGTGGGAGCCTCTCCCACCTCTGCTGCAGGCGGGTGGTAAAAAGCGAGGGGTTCCAGACTGCAAGAACCCCGGACTGCGAGAGGGATGTCTGACTTCTGGCTTAGGTCTTATCCCCAGAGGGATCGGGCCTAAGCTGGCAGTTGGACATCCCCCAAGGAGTCCCCAGACTGTGAGAGAGCACAGGCCGGGCTGAGAGACACACTCCCACAGTGCATGAATGTCGTGCACCGGGCCTCTAGTTTAATGATAAAAATACTAGGCTAATACACATCTATTAGGTTTTTTTGGAAGTATAATAATTAAACAAAATTGATCTGTTTACTTATACAGCTTCCTTAACTATTCAGATAGTAGAGCAGATAATCAATTTATGCAAATTTTCATGTTAGAATGCTGTGCTAAATAAATCTAAAAGTGTCTCAGAGAGCACTGGCAGGTTTGTCCCACTGATTAGAGCAATGGCCCACACACTGATGGGTCTGGGGTTCAATTCTCTGTTGAGGACAAATACCTGGATTGCAGGTTCAATTCCCAGTCCCAGTTCATAAGGGAGGCAAACAATCCACCTCTCTCTCTCTCTCTCTCTCTCTCTCTCTCTCTTTCTCATCTCGTTCTCTGTCTGTACCTGGCTCTCTCTCTCCCTCTTCCTTTCACTTTCTCTAAAAATATATAATCAAATAAAATAAAAGTAATGTATCTAGAACCTCAAAAAAAATAACATAAATCAGGAACTACATGAATAGAATAAAAATAAAATAGACTTTAGGAGATTGGATGCTTTATAATAAAAAACTGTATACATTTGTAAGCATAAAAATATGTTTTTTTATTTGTGAATCTACTGAACATGAAATTTTTGTTTTCTGAAGAAAACTCATTGGTACTGGCTATAACATTAATCATTCACTTATAACTTTGCTGCTAATTAAAGTTTAAATATTTCACATCAAAATTGGTACCCATTTTTATCTAAAGAACAGGACATTTCTTCTTGATCTTTTACATCATAAACTCACTCACTATAAATTTATATAAGTCAGCTATAATGACTATTAAGTAAGAACTCTCAGTCTTATTCTCCCTGGGGGAGAGCTGCTCTCACTTTTTTTAGAGTTTTGTGATGGTTCAGCCCTAGTACAAGGCCTTTAAAATGATGGGCTTTGAAGTGCTGGTCAAGGTAGAGTGACAGCAGCTGATGGCAATAACCCCCAACCCTTAGCCAGAACCAAGTTCTAGTTCAACTGTAGGGATGAGAACTGGTGGAGCCAAAGGGAAGACTCTCAGTTACCTGGTTTACACAGAAATATCTTAGCTTCTCACATATGAATGAAGTTTCTGATTCTTTTGGCTGAAAAATGCTTTTCCTGCTTCTCTTTGACTCAATACTTTTTAAAAATACTATGCATTCAAGTAGGTTTGGGGTTTTTTGTTTGTTTGCTTTTACATAAATTTATTTTTTATTATATTTAAATTTGATTGAAAGATTCAGTGGGTACATTTGTTTTGAGATTTTAAATGTGTTTTTATAGTTTTGATTTCTCTGTGTCATATGTTGGTTAAATGAATGTAAAAATTAGTTATTTTCCTCTTTATTTTAAGTTAAAATGCTTTCATTTTTATAGGCGGAAAGAGAAACACCTTATATTTCTAAGTTTGTATCTCAGCACTACATAGAAATATAATGTATACGTGGATTAGATGTAAAAATATAAACTTCGTTTTTAATATACTGTTCTTTTTATGGCAAAATTATTTCAATGAGGATATGTGATTTAATGATGTGTTGATATTAATTTTTACTCTTAATCAAGTTAAGTTTTTCAAATGCAAGCATTAAAGAAATATAGTTTCAGTAATATCTACAATGAAAAGCCAAAAAATGTATATACAAAACAATTTTTGTATATACATATAGATATTTATATAGATATGTATAGGTATATACATGCACACATATATATACACACATTATTAAATATATGATATCCCAGTTTTATATTAGTCAGATGGTAAAACTGTAGAATAAACAATCAGTTTTTTTGTAATTGTTAAAAAAGATACTAAACCTATATGTCACAACTCGGTTATAAGCAGATGGTCCCCACAGTTGCCTCCAGGAATGTAAGAGTATGGCATTCAATAAATACTTTGGCCAACTATGTGCCTGGTGAGAGGCGGGCAGCCGTTGAAAGGGACTGTGATTTAAGCACCTGTCACCGAGAGAAATCCTCTTGATTAAAAAGGAATCAGCCCGACCGGTTTGGGTCAGTGGACAGAGCATCAGACCTTGGACCAAAAGGTCCATTCTATGTACTTTGGTTACAGGCTCCTCTCCAACCGGGCCCTGGTCTGATCAGGGCCATGCAAGAGATAACCAATCGATGTGTTTCTCTCACATCGATATTGCTCTCTGTCTTTCCCTCTCTCTTCCACTCTCTCTAAAAATCAGTGGGATAATAGCGTCGGGTGGGGATTTTAAAAAAATGAATCATATTGCAATGTAAGCTTTTTATAAGGTGAAAATTATCTTCCAAACTCTGAAAGAACCTTCAGAAATGCTTGCTACATACTCAGAATTACTGGGTATCTTTCTGATAATTATGAAAACACTTATTTGTAAAGATACGTTTACCCCTTTGTTTATTGCAGTACTAACCACAGTGGTCAAGACATGTGAACAACCTATATGTCCTTTGACAGATGATAGAATACTACAAAACCATATAATTGTATAATTAATGAAATATTACCATTTTGGACAACATGGATAGATCCTGACAGTATCATACTAATTGAAAAATGTCAGAAAAATTCAGAACCATGTAATTTCAATCATTCGTGGAATGTAAAACAGAAAACAACCAATGAACAAAAAACCAAGCTCATAGACACAGACAATAAGATAGTGGTTCCTAGAGAGGAAATGAGGTTGGGGGAAGATGATGAAGGTAAAGGAGGTTAAGTATATGGTGAGGGAAGAAGACTAACTGGTCTCTGAGTGATGAGCACACAATGCAATATGCAGATAATATATTACAGAACTGTACACCTGAGGTGTATATAATCTTATTAACAAATGTCACCCCATCAAATTAACAAAAAGAATGGCCTGGCTGGTGAGATCTGTGGTTGGAAAGCTGATGTGACTCTGTCCCTTTGGAGGTGCAGAGATGGAAACCATAAAAGAATTCCCAGCTCCTCATGCTCCTGATCCTTCTCAGCGTGCTCTTCTGCAAACATTGGCCGTGCCTCCTTTGGAAGCAGAAGTGCTAAGGTCGGTTCCCTTTCAATTGAGATCGTTGGAACTTCTGTCTTCATCAAAATGAGAATTTCCACCCTAAACAGTTTGGCTCAGTGGATAGAGAGTCGGCCTGTGGACTGAAGGGTCACAGGTTCGATTCCAGTCAAGGACATATACCTTGGTTGCGGGCACATCCCCAGTGTGGAGTGTGCAAGAGACAGCTGATCAATGTTTCTCTCTCATCGATGTTCCTAACTCTCTGTCCCTCTCCCTTCTTCTCTGTAAAAAAATCAATAAAATATATATTTTAAAAAATGAGAATTTCCTCCCCTATGGCCACTATCAGTCTATTCAATGCATCTATGAATCAGTTCTATTTTGTTTGTTCATTTATTTTGTCCTTTAGATTCCATATATAAGTGAAATCATATGGTATTTCTCTTTCTCTGTAATTTAAAAATAAAATTAACATTAAAAAAGAAATTTATTTTAGACAACTCAAAATTTTTAATTATGAATTAGTTATTGAAACATTACGTTCATATGCTGACCAAGATTTTTTTAGCATCAGGTCTATTTGATTATTCCTTCATACACCCCTTACTGAAATTATATTCATAAGGAAGATTACAAAGTAGAAGGCCCCACAAAATTCATTGAGATTTAGTGACTATTCAGCAATACGATGATACTTTGGACATGATCAATACAGAGAAACATATCACAACAAGGTGAATCTTAGAAATTGTGTTTCAGGACTTAGAGAAAGAAAAATACTTGAGGAATGTTTCAGTCAAATGCTACTGAACAACAAATAATCAAAGTGCTCCCAATTTTCATATTAAATATTAAAATTCTTTCAAAGGTTCTATCTATATATACAAAAGCCTAATATGCTAAGTATTTGACCGATCAGGCAACCCTTTGGTCGACTGCTTGACCAGTTACTATGACACGCACTGACCACCAGGAGGCAGATGCTCTGACCAGTAAGTTAGCTTGCTGCTGGGGTCTGGCCGATGGGGACTGGGTGAGGCAGGCCAGACACGCCCTGGAGCCCTCCCACAGTCCCTCCTCGGCCAGCCATCACCATGGCCCTGATCAGGACTGCGCGAGATGGCCCCAATCGGCCCCAATCACTGGCCAGGCTGAGGGACTTCATCTGTGCACAAACTTGTGCACCAGTCCTGTAGTTTCATATAAAATCTTTCTTTGGTGAAATTTAACATTCCCAGGGGAAGATATTACCAACAGAGTGTACATTGCTTAATGCTCTGATCAAGTTGAACTGAGTAGTTCTTATGCTTGGTACATGCAGCTTATAAAAGTTGTATGGCATCAATTTCTGGGATAAACACTTATACTCTCATAAACCGTAGAAGCCATTCTCAATTTTGCCACCCATCTTTTTTAAATGGGTGATATTTCCCAAGATTTTGAGTATTTTTTTAATATATTTTATTGATTTTTTACAGAGACGAAGGGAGATAGAGAGTTAGAAACATCGATGAGAGAGAAGCATCAATCAGCTGCCTCCTGCACATCTCCTACTGGGGATGTGACCGCAACCAAGGTACATGCCCTTGACCGGAATCGAACCTGGGACCTTTCAGTCCACAGGCCGACGCTCCATCCACTGAGCCAAACCGGTTTCGGCGATTTTGAGTATCTTATTTCAAATTGCTTCACTGATTTGGGTGACAAAGAACTAATGATAAAAAATTTCTTATGAGAATCATTTCAACCTCTTGTTTGTAATAATCCTGTAAAAAGACCCCACAAAGATTTCCTGGAATTCAGCCACTCTTACTGAGACTTAAGTCTTAACTATGAACTAGGAAACAAACTTCCTTATATTTGAAATGTAATTCATGTAATTTTTCTTGTAACCAGATTAGAAAGTATGATTAGCATAGCAGGATATTCTTTTACTGGACCAGTATGAATTTAAACAAAGCAAATACATACTAAAATCATAAAGTACAAGAAAGAATCGGGCTTTTGAGTCTTTCTCCCTTTATGAGCATTAGAACAAAATTTTAAAGCAATTACATACACTATAAATTTTTACAGATAAAAGTAGAGACCATTTTACTTTATTTTCCATAAAGTAGTTCATGAGGCTATACTTTTACCTTGAACTCTGGTTAAATGTATGCTAAGCTACTGTAAATTCAGTTCCCACAACCAAAAATTAAGTGTGTATCAAAGCACAGCCCTCTATCCATGCTTGCCAACTAGTTCTTTGCAACACTTGTCAAGTGATTGATTTGGAGCTATTCAAAAGCTGGTGTGGTTGTGGGTGTGTGTTGGAGAATGGGGGAGAAACATGGTAATTCTACGCAGTGCAAAGATTTATGAAAATGATGAGTATACTTTTGAAAAAGAAGAAAATTTGAATTCCTTGATGTAGACAATCTGGTAATTTGTTTTTTAATTATTTGAGACTAGAGGCCTGGTGCACTAAATTCATGCACAGGTAGGATCCCTAGACCTGAATGGCAATTAGAGCTAATCTGCAGAGCAATCAGTGGGGCGATCAAGGGGCCCCTGCTGGCACCTGCCTTGGCTGGCCTGGCCCCACCCGCTTGCCAACTCTATCCCCCTTCACCGCCACTGGTTGGGACCTGCGGGCTGTGGGCAACTCCTGCTTGAGTGTCTGCCCCCTGGTGGTCAGTGCGACTCATAGTGACCAGTCGTTCCATGGTCATTCCGTTGTTTGGTCAATTTGCATAATAGGCTTTTTTTTATATAGGACTAGAGACCTGGTGCATGAAATTCATGCATTGGGGGGGAGGGGGCGGTCCTTCAGCCCTGCTTGCACCCTCTCAAAACCCGGCCTTCCTGATTGCCCCTAACCACTCTGCCTACCTGATCGCCCCAACTGCTCAACTGCCTGTCTGATCGACCCTAACCGCCTCTGCCTCGGCCCCGCCACCACAGTTTCATCTGGAAGGATGTCTGGAATGATGTCTGGAAGGTCGTTTGGCTATCCGGTCTAATTAGCATATTACACTTTTATTATTATACATAGTTGCCTTGCTCCAAGCTGTAAGGACCTGCTTGTCATAGAGATAGAAACGTTTTAATTTTTTACTGTTGATTATGGCAATTAACTAACACAGATGGCCATCAAAAAGGTGACTTACCAAAGGGTGTATAGCAAACAGTGCTGTTAAGTCCTCTTTCGTGAAAACGTGCATGTTGTGCATTATATCTGCCTGGCTACATAAGAGAGTGAAATTTCTGTCTGTCTTTGCAGTCATATGAGCGAATTATCTGAGACCCCAACCCAGTTTGGTTTGTTGCTCACAGAATAATAGAGGTCTTTTTTTTTTTCTTTGCTCCATTGGTGGAGATTTCCTAGAAGTTTCAGGATATCTTTCCTTTTAATTTTTCCTCGACACTCTAACTTTACTTATGTCTCTCACCTTTGCTTTCCCTCCATCCTCCACCTGCAACAGTAACTTGCTCCAGGCTCACTTTGCTCCAGTGTCTAGGACAGTGATGGCGAACCTTTTGAGCTCGGCGTGTCAGCATTTTGAAAAACCCTAACTTAACTCTGGTGCCATGTCACATATAGGAATTTTTTTGATATTTGCAACCATAGTAAAACAAAGATTTATATTTTTGATATTTATTTTATATATATAAATGCCATTTAACAAAGAAAAATCAACCAAAAAAATGAGTTCGCGTGCACCTCTGACACGCGTGTCATAGGTTCGCCATCACTGATCTAGGAGATCATGCAACGTGTCTGCCACCAGAACTACGATTCCCAGCATTCCTGGTGCTCCCCACACTCTGGGTTTCCACTCAGGTCCAGAGGCTGCCACCAGAACTACAATTCCCAGAATTCCTGGTGCTCCCTGCGCTCTTGGTTTCTGGCTCCGGTCCAGGGGCTGCAGAAACCAAAAGGACTGGGAATTCCACCACATTCTGTCCGCTGGGTTCTGTCCGCTGGGCTGGGGGCATGCCCCGAGCCGCACGGTGGTCACCGGGGGGACACCCCTGGCCCAGCAGCCCTGCTTTGTGTCCACTAGGCAGGGGACATGTACCAAGCCATGCAGCAGCAGCTCAGAGCATGCCCCCAGCCCAGCAGCCCTGCATTGTTTCTGCAGCCCTCCCTCCCTCCCTCTGCGGCCAGGGTGCGGGACGCTATGGGCACCACCATCTTTGTCACAGAGTGACAGTTAATTTGCATATTACCCTTTTATTAAATTAGATTATGTGTGAGAAAGTGCATTGGGAATGATGGCATTCTATAGAAATATCAAATAACAGTGGTACTATTACCTTTTACTACCAGGTGCATATTACCCTAGGATGGGGCCTTTCTGAAACTTTTATATTGTGATTATTTCAACATCAAGGAATTGTAATAACAAAATGATAAAAAATACTTCTCTATGCTTTAAAACTTATGTAGATCTCAAAAAAGATTACATAAATTTGGGTCAACATGAATAGCATAAAACCTTTTAAAAGGCTTTGGGAGAATTGTTATCCTATATAATAAAGAGCTAATTTGCAAATGATCATCATGCCCTCATGCCGTCACACCGTAATGGCTCAGACACTAAACACTGGGGAGAGAGGAATGGGAACCAGCCAGGCACAAGTGCTCTTGTGAAAGAGGAACGGGGATGAGCCAGGCTGTGGCCTGGGAGAGGGACAAGCCGCCCACCCCACAGTCCTGGGCTCCAGTGGCTGGGCTGCAGGAGAGGGATAAGCTGCCTGCCCCATGGTCCTGGGCACCAGCACTTGCGGCTGTGGCCTGAAAGAAGGACAAGCTGCCCGCCCCGTGGTCCTGGGTACATGCGGCTGTGGCCCAGGCGAAGCCACCTTCCCACGGTCCCCTGTGGCTGCAGCCAGCCCAGGTGAAGTAGACACAGGTCCTGGGTGGCTGAGGATGGCCAGAGGAGGGAATCCTGGGTCCTGGGTGCAGGGTGAGGCAGAGGTGATTAGAGGTGATCAGGCCCAGCAGTGGAGCAGTTAGGGGCAATCAGGCCTATATGGGAGCAGTTAGGAGTGATCAGGCAGGCAGGCAGAGGTGGTTAGGGGCAATCAGGCAGGCAGGCGAGTGGTTAGGAGCCAGCGGTCCTGGATTGCGAGAGGCAGTTGGACATCCCTCCAAGGGTCCCAGATTGGAGAGGGTGCACAAATTTCATTATAATTATAATTTAATTTGTTAGCATATCAAATGTTTTTGTTTTTTTTCAAATCTATTCCGGCACATAAAATTTTTATCTTCTGAAACAAACTCAGTGTTTCTAGCTATAACATTAATCATTTGCTTATTTCTTTGCTGCTAATTAAAGATTAAAATATTTCACATTACTCTTGGTACCCTTTATATAAAGAACAGGATATTTTTCTTGATCTTTTACATCATGAACTTACTCACTATAAATTTATATAAATCAGATATAATAACAATTAAGTAAGAACTCCCAGTCCTATTCACCCTGTGGGAGAGCAGCTGTGACGTCATTCAGAGATCTGTGATGGCTCAGCCCTGAGTACAAGCCCTATAAAATGATGGGCTTTAACTGCTGGTCAAGGTAGAGGGAAAGCAGCTGCTGGGAACAATACCCAACCCTTAGCCAGAACCAAGTTCTAGTTCAACTCTAAGGGCAAGATCTGCTGGAGCCAAAGGGAAGACTCACCTGGTAAGCATAGAAATGCCTCAACTCCTCCTGAATTCTTTTGTTTGGAAGATGCTTCCCCTGAATACTCTTTAAAATTACTCATTTAAGTTGGGTTTTCTTTTTTTCTTGTATTTTGGACTAAATGATTCGGTGGGTACCAGAGGGGAAATAGGGTTGAGGAAGATGAAGAGAGTAAAGGAGATTAAATATATGGTAGTGGAAGGAGACCAGTCTTTGATTGTTGAGCATATAATGCAATATACAGGTGATGTATTATACAATTGTACACCTGAAATGTATATATAATCTTATTAACAATGTCACCCCATTAAATTAAATGAAAGAATGACCAGGCTGGTGAGATCTATGGGTGGAAAATCTGATGTGACTCTCTCCCTTTTGAAGTACAGAGATGAAAACCAAAAGGAATTCCCTGTACCTCTTGCTCCTGACACTTTTCAGCATCCTCTTCTCACAAACACTGGCCTTATTTGTAGAAGCAGAAGCTCTGAGGTAAGTTCCCTTTCTATTCAGTTGAACCTTCTGTCTTCATTGAAATGATAATTTCCTCACCTATGGCCACTATCAATCATTTCTCTGCATCTATGGAACTGTTTCTATTTTGTTTGTTCCTTTATTTTGTCCTTTGGATTCCACATACAAGTGAAATCTAAGTTATTTGTGTCTAACTGTAACTTAAAATCAAAAATTAAATTAAAAAGAAGAATTCCCTTTCTGTTATTTTTTAAATTATGGATTATTTATTGAAATATTAGGTTGATATGCTAGCCAACATTTTTTAACCACAAATCAACATGATTAGTTTTTCATGCATCCCTTACTGAAATTGTATTCATACATAAAATTACAAACCAGAAGGCCACCCTAAATTAATATAATTGGGGTGACTATTCAGCAATGGGGAGATTATTTTGTACCTGATCAATACAGGGAAGCATCACAACAAGGTGCAGTTGAGTGTTGAGACAGAGAAAGAAAAGTAATGAGGAATGCTTCAGCCAAATGCTACTAAACACCAACAAATATTCAAAGTGCTCCCAGTTTTCTAACTGAATATTAAATTTTTTTCAAAGTTTCTATTTTGTAAAAAGTCTTTCTTCCTGTCAAATTTAACTTCACAAAAGGAAGATATTACAATGAGAGGTACTTGGCTGAATGCTCTGATCAAAATGAACTGAGTAGCTCATGCTTGGTACAAGCAGCTTGTAAACGTTATATGGCATCAATTTCTGGGATAAACAAAATGTTACTCCTTATACTCTCATAAATCATAGAGGTCATTGTCAATTACGCTACCCATCTTTTTTCATTGGGTGATACTTCCCAAGATTCTGAGTGTCTACTTCAAATGATTGTAAAAATATGTATTATATTGTGAGAAAGAATTTTATTACACTTGGGTGAAAGAATACCATTTGAAGGAGAAAATTACCTTGATCAACCTTTATTAAAGTTGCAAGTTGCATTAGCTGAAAATGGCAGATGTGCTCATTTTTAAGGAATAGTATTTAAGAAAATGTACTTTTGAAATATAAATATTTTATTTTTGTGTTTCCATGAAACTATTTCTACAGTGTAACACTGCGTGTTTCCACATGTCATGGCTTCATCCAGCCTCATGTATGGCAGCTTGTGCTCCTGTACATGATTTGCATGCAGAGGCTGTAACATGGAACAAGCCAGGGTGAACTAACCACTCACTTGCATTCTGTTGCACAAAATGTCAATTCAGAAATTGCACCAATTCTAGGAAAACTTTAGGATTCCAGGTTAGAGGAAGTCTCATGTCTGTGTAAAGAAAAGATGTGTAATGAGAAAAGCTGTTCATTCACAGAGCAATGGGTCAAGAACAGCATTGAAATGTAGACAGAGTTGCTCTCTACTGAAGACAAAGAATAGAAGCTTCCTCATTAGAACAGAAAACTTGGTTGCTAGATCCTAACATCCTCTAATATTGCAAAACAAATACCAAAAGTTATAATAAAATTTGTGCTAAAATCAGGATAGCTTCCTTTTTGTGCATGCTTTGATTCAAAGTAGAAGAATAAAGCACCAAAATTAAATTAATGAAATAGAAAATAAATATTTTTTCCACCAATGTGTCTCAGAGGAGAATTAGTTTTATAGTTTCTGTCAGAGAGCATTATTTATCCCTCACATATACTTCTAAAAAAGGTATTTTGTTAATTTTGCAAAATTTGGGTCTGAAAATATAGATTTTTACATGTAACAAAAAAAACATTTTATTGGGTTGTAAAGGAACTTCTTTTGCATTTAAGTTTGCATAGTAAATTGATGAAGTTTATTCATACTCATTTAATCAAAGTAACATTGTAAAAATCATTTCTAAAATATTACCTATCCTGTCTTCCTTGTTTTAGAAATGTCAGACTTGCTGATGTAGTTTCCACCAGTGACATTGGTAGTCTCTTGGATCATCATTCTCCCAAAAAATACCCTGAGTCCATTATTGAAAAACGAGCGAGGTAAAGAGAATAAACTATTTTTCTCAAACACAAGATGATTAATTAATTTGAAAATTATATTTTCACTGTTAATGATTCATTTACTTTGTTTCAAATTGATAACTCTGGATAATGGTCAATACAGTTAGATACACCAGGCCCAAGCATTAGGAAATAAGACTTTGTAGTAATAAAATATTCACTGGCTTTTGACAAACTTGTATTTTCTGGGTAGCAATTATTTGTAAATCTATAATCAAACTGAAGTAGACACAGTGGAAGATCAATAAGACATAATATAAAGTGAAGCAACTTTTATGATAAACAAAAGTACTTCTTTTTAACTGCCCTGCTCAATGCAAGCACTGGAAGGTTCTTTCTTTAAATGGCCAATAGCTTACTATAGAGATGGCACCATTCAGGGGCAAAACTTCTAAATGGGCATCTTTCTTTAAGTCTTTTTAGTTGAAAGTACTACTTTGTTCCTTTTCTTACCATTGACCCCTTATTTTTTCCTAGTGGTAGAACACCACTGTAAATAGTTCCCCATTTGTGTATTTTTTTATAAAGCACTTGCTCAGTTAATACAGAATGTGCCTTAAACATCCCCAAAAATGCCTAATGTGTTAGATTATTCCCAGTTTCCTCAATTTTAGGCTTAGGGGTATTTTCCTTTTACTGTATTTGTGACAGAAAATGAGTGGGGTGTTGGAATACCTTTTTTAGCTGACACCTAGGAATCTAGAAATTTTGGCATATATATCATTTTTTAAAACCATTTCTTTGCTTTTGCTCATGTTTCTTAGCAATGACATCTCAGAAGACCTGGGACTAGTGAAACGCGAATCAGATACAGACTTCGCTGCTGCTTTTGACCGCTTCCTCAAAAACAAGGCTGAGAAGCTAAAGAAGTAATTGTCTCAGGAGAATAAGAAATAGCAAACTTGCTAAATTGAGAAATTATAAATGACTTTCAAAGTACAAGTTACACGTGGAGCCTTACCTATGTCTCTATCTCACTATTCTCTGAAGCAGGAATTCTCAACCTCAGTGCCATTAGACAACCCTGGAGAATTTTTTTTAAATATATTTTATTGATTTTTTACAGAGAGGAAGGGAGAGAGATAGATAGAGAGTTAGAAACATCGATCAGCTGCCTCCTGCACATCTCCTACTGGGGATGTGCCCGCAACCCAGGTACATGCCCTTTACCGGAATCGAACCTGGGACCTTTCAGTCCGCAGGCCGACGCTCTATCCACTGAGCCAAACTGGTTTCGGCAACCCTGGAGAATTTTTAAAATACCATGTTTGGCCCCTACCCAAACCATTGCCAGGAAATTAGTGCCTCTACAGATGTGGCTTTAGACATGGGTATTTCTTAAGCCTACCCAGTTGACTCTATTGTGTCTCCAGGGGTAAAAAAGATGACTATAGAGGCATCTGGTCTAAATCTGGAAACAAGTTTTATCAAAAGAGCTGATTTTAACCATGGGAAGCACAGTCCACTAGCAACTTGGTATCACTTGGAACTCCCTGTATGAGCATTTCAACTCCCTTATTTTACTAAATTAAGCTCTGAGTTATTTTGTCTTCTGAGACTCAGTAAAGCCTGAGTCTCTCTGGGGTGTGTAGACATTGGAGCACAATACATAGGAAATGGGGTGCTCTCTCTTTTTATTTCAATTATTTTTGTTTACATGGTGAGTGTTAGGGACAATTCTAGATGGGTGAAAACAGACAAAATGACACTCTTTGTCCAGTAGAGTATAATCCTGAAAGGATAACTTAAGCTTCTTTAAGGTTCAGGACCACTTCATAGTCATTTACTAGCATTATAGATAATTATTTAGACCACAGAGAACTTTACAGAGCACAGATAATATTACAGGTTAGATATCATTATTTCTTTAGATGCTTCCTCATCTAAGAGCCTTAAAATGTACATTTTCTCTTCCTGGTCTACAGTAAGAAAAAATCTTAGAAGTCCGAAGGATGATTCAAAAAACAACTCTTTGGAACAAAGCTGATGACAAGTTTTCAGTGGTGAGTATATCTGTGCATTTTTGTCATATTCTTACAGCCATCGTCCAGCTATTTCAGTAGGTACCCTCTGTCCAGATAGAAAGTGGGAGAGACTGACCCACACCACACTAATGAGAAAACTGGCTTTCCTATTGAGGTCATGGCAGGCTGCTCATATTGATTTAAAGATTTGTCTGATGATCCACTGCTAGCATCTTACTTAATTTATATATAGAGAAATGGCACCAAATTACAGCAAGGCTCGTTATTGTGAAAACACCAAGGCACTCTGGGCCAAATTGAATTCCTTCAGACATAGCAAGCTTCATGCATTAAATGTCAAACTCAGGTACTTTTACCTATAAAGTGAATGTAAGTACTATGATTCCAATAGTATCCAGTGTAAAAGATTTTTTTAGTAGAGAACACATGAATTGTTTTTTTCCCTTTGTTAACTGATAAGCTTGTTATCCCAATTGCTTTTATATTTACACATCCTATTTCTTTTCCGAGTAAATTAATGTTTACATTAGCTCATAAAATATGTTTATAATACTTGGCTTAGTAAAATTTTATGTTATCACTATATCAGAGCTGGCAAATATTTCTCTAATGGCTCCAGAGGAAATATTTTTTGTTTTTTGGTATATATGGTTTCAGTTTAAAATACTCAAACATGCTATTGTAATGTGAAAGCAGCCACAAATAATATGTAAAAGAAATGGGAGTATCTGTGTTACAATAAAGCTTTATTTCTAAAACATGAAGGTAGGCTAGCCTCTAACCCTGAAGGAGTCAAGGAGATTAAAGGAGATCCAAGCTCAGAATGAGTATAATTCATTGTCCAACTTCAGTCCTGGTTTTCATGAGAGTCCTCAGTAGTGGGCAGGGTGTCTGCGAAGACACCTGTACAATTAGTGACTTGTGTCAACTGATTACCCTTCACTTCTAAGGGACATGCATGGTCAGGGGTGTGGCACATGCCCATTCATAGTCATAAGTGGGTAGTTCAGATCTATGTGTCCCTTTGTTTCAAAATTAAGGTAATCCCATGAGGCTTCTTGAAAAACTGTTTATAAGAAGAAGGCCTCTCCATAACATTATATAGCACAGCAAACACTAAAACATAGAATCACTGTGTCTTTTGTGAATTATAAGATTATTTATGAGATTACATCTTCCATTCTTTTTGTTTAATATGTAGTTTTGGACAAGTTCTTTTTCGGAAGAAATCTTGTGGGCCAGCCATTTGTGAAAATTACAAATGGGGAATTAGTGACTGGTCACAGGGCCCCTTCCCATCCCAGGGCCTTTCTGCCCATCAGTCCTTGGAAGATGCGCTCCTGATATCCCACCACATGCTCTGCTGTCACAGGCTGTGCACAAGGGGCAAAGACAAAGAGGTGTTCATCAAAGGAGTGGATAAGAGGATGAAATAAAATGCTGCCAATGAAAATATTTATTTGCTAATATACCATTTTTTTCTTTTTCAGAATTTGTAGAAGAAACGTGATTAGATGAAGTAATTCTAGTTTGATTTCCATAGAAGTAATTGAAGAAAACGTTTTCAGATAAAATAAAACCAAATAAAATGCTGCATTTTCATGTTGCAGTTTATTTCAATATGATAACTATTATGCTTACATTGCATTTGACATTTGGAATTCTTAAGTTTTTCTTTAGTGAAAATCTTGCAATTTCATTTGCTGTGTACATTCGCTGTGTGTACATTTTCTGTCAAATACAATAGCACATCAAAAATAATAATACATCACAATCAAGCGGGTTCATTCCAGGCACACAAGGACAGTTCAACATATACAAATGTAACACACCATATTAATAAAAGAAATGATAAAAATCATATGATCTTATCAATAGATGCTGAAAAACATTGATGAAACACAACATCCATTTATGATTCAAATACTCAATAAAATAGGAATAGAAGGAAAGTTCCTCAACATAATAAAGGCCCTATATGATAAACCCTCAGCTAATATCATACTCAATGGTGAAAAACTGAGAGCTTTTCCTTTAAGATCAAGAATAAGACCAGGATGTCCACTCTCATTATTCTTATTCAACATCATGCTGGAAATCCTAGCCAGAGCAATAAGGCAAGAGAAAGAAATAAAGGCATCAAAATAGAGAAGGAAAAAGTCAAACTGTCACTTTTTGAAGACTATATGATTCTGTATATAAGCCAGTCAGAGAAAGATAAATATCACATGAGCTCACTCATTTATGGAATATAATGGACAACATAAACTGATTAACAAAAACAGATCCAAAGACAGAGAAGCATTGATCAGATCATCAAACCTCAGAGGGAAGGTAGTGGAGGGTGGAGTTAAGGGGGAGAGATCAACCAAAGAATTTATATGCATGCATATAAGCCTAACCAATGGACAAAGACCCCAGGGGGGTAAGGGCATGACTGAGGGGGTGAGGGGAAGGGCAATGGGGCAATAAGGACACATATGTAACACCTTAATCAATAAAGAAAAAAAAAGAAAACCCTAAAGACTTCACACACACACACACACACACACACACACACACACACACACACACACAACTATTAGAAAGAAATACAGTCACGTTGCAGGATAAAAAAATCAATGTGCAAAAATCCATTGCCTTCCTGTATATTAACAACAAATGTCAGAAAAAGAAATGGAAGAAAAAATCCTTTTGCAATTGCAACCAAAGAATAAAATGCCTAGGAATAAACTTAAGAAAGAACACGAAACACCTATATACTGAAAATTACAAAGCATTATTAAAAGAGATTGAAAAAGCACAATAAAATGAAAAAAAAATATTCTATGTTCTGTATTGGAAGAATCAACATAGTTAAAATGGCTATATTACCCAAAGCAATGTGTAGATTTAATGCAGTCCCCATCCAAATACCAAGAAATAGAACAAGAAATCATCAGATTTGTGTGGAATCACAAAAGATCATGAATAGCCAAAGTAATCCTGAGAAAAAAAGAACGAAGCTGGAGCTATCATGCTACCTGACTTGAAATTATACTGCAAAGCTATGATAATAAATACAGCATGGTATGGGTAGGGAAACAGACATACAGATCAATGGATCAGAATAGAGTCCAGCTATAAAACCACATGTATATGGACAGATAATTTTCTACAAGGGAGCCAGAAATACACAGTATCTTTACAGGAGCAAAGATATTCTCTTCAATAAATGGTGCTGTGAAAATTGGCAAGCCACATGCAAACAAATTAAAATGGGTTACAGTTTGTCCCCATGTACTAACATCAATTCAAAATAGATCAAAGACCTAAATATAAGATTAAAACAATAAGTTACATAGAGGAAAATATAGGTACCAAACTATAGACCTGGGTGGAAGAGAACATTTTAAGGACTTGACCCCAAAGGTAAGGGAAGTAAAGCAGATATAAATCAATGGGACTATATCAAGCTAAAAAGTTTCTGCATAGCAAAAAAAACTGAGAACAAAACAAAGAGGTAGCAAACCAGATGGGAAATGATATTTACAAACAGTAGCTCCAACAAAGGTTTAATTTCCAAAAGGTATAAAGAATTCATACAACTGAACAACAAACAAATAACCCAATCATAATGTGGGCAGAGGACCTGAAAATACACCTCTCCCAAAAGACATGCAAACATACATATATATATGAAAAGATATTCAACCTCACTGGCAATTAGGGAAATTCAAATCAAACTACCACCTCATACCTGTTAGAGTGGACATTATCAAGAAGACAAGAAATAACAAGTATTGGAAAGGTTGTAGAAAAAAAGGAAGCCCTCATCCGACTGCTAGTAGGAATATAGATTGATACAACCACTATGGAAAGCAGTCTGGAGATTCCTCAAAAATTTGAGAATAAAGCTATCATATGACCCAGCAATCTCTCCCTCTCCTGGGTATATACCC
Organism: Myotis lucifugus; assembly: GCF_000147115.1. Lineage (NCBI taxonomy): Eukaryota > Metazoa > Chordata > Mammalia > Chiroptera > Vespertilionidae > Myotis > Myotis lucifugus. Next base: position 437,953 of record NW_005871173.1, read on the forward strand.
AAAAACCTTGATATCTTGTATTCGCAAAGATATATGCACCCCTATGTTCATTGCAGTATTATTCATGGTGGCCAAGACATGGAAACAACCAATGTGTCCCGAGATAGAGGACTGGATAAAGAAGATGTGATGCATACACACTACTCAGCCATAAGAAAGGATGAAATAGTGCCATTTGCAACAACATGGATGGACCTTGAGAACATTACACTAAGTGAAATAAGTCAGTCAGAAAAAGCTAAGAACTATATGATTTTACTCATCTATAGTAATAAAAGACAAAAAGGGTAATTAACCATACCTCCGCTATGCTTCCCATTGGCTAATCAGGGCAATATGCAAATTAACTGCCAACAAAGATGGCGGCTGTCAGCCACGCAGCTGAAGTGAACATGAGGCTTGCTTGCTCCAGTGACTGAGGAAGCCAAGGTTCCCCGCCTGCCTCGGCCCGGCTCTGAGCCCAAAAGCAACAATGTTTCAGTTACAGAAGCTAAATAAACCCCAGATACCTGCTTTCAGTGGGCCACGGCCTCAGAGCTGGGCTCGCCAGTGACGGCAACAATGTTTCCATTATAGAAGGTAAATAAATCCCAGAATAAAAAAAAAAAGAAAAAAAGGAGAGGCTGGGAGCTTCAGTCCCGGCCAGCCTGAAAACGGCCCTCAGACTCTCACCCAGACTGGCCAGGCACCCCAGTAGAAACCCCCAACCTAAAGGGGGAGCAGGCAGCCTGAAAACAGCCATCAGCCCCTCATACAGGCTGGCCAGGCACACCAGTGGGGACCCCCACCCTGATGGGGGTATAACCAGCTGCAAACAGCCATCAGCCCCTCACCCAGTTTGGCCAGGCACCCAAGCGGGACCCTCACCCTGATCTGGGATACCCTTCAAGGCAAACCAGCTGGCCCCCACCTGTGCACCAGGCCTCTATCCTATATAATAAACGGGTAATATGCAAACTGACCCTAACAGCAGAAAGACTGGGAATGACTGGTCACTATGACACACACTGACCACCAGGGGGCAGACACTCAATGCAGGAGCTGCCCTCTGGTGGTCAGTCTGCTCCCACATGGGGGAGCTCTGCTCAGCCACAAGCCAGGCTGCCAGCTGCCAGCACAGCAGTGATGGTGGGAGCCTCTCCTGCCTCCTCAGCAGCACTAAGGATGTCCGACTGCAGCTTAGGCCTGCTCCCCGCTGGCAAGTGGGCATCCCCTGAGGGCTCCTGGGCTGCCAGAGGGATGTCTGACTGCTAGCTTAAGCCTGATTCCCCGGGGAGCGGGCCTAAGCCAGCAGGTGGATATCCCCTAAGGAGTCCCAGACTGCGAGAGGGCACAGGCCGGGCTGGGGGACCCCCCACCCCACCGAGTGCACAAATTTTTGTGCACCGGGCCTCTAGTATATATATATAACATGAATTAGTTTCTACATGAATCGCATAAAAATTAAAAACGTGAATTGATGCTTTGTAATAAGAATTGATGCTATATATATAAAAACCTAAGCAACCAAATGACTGAATAACTGGTTGACTGCTTGCTATGACACGCACTGACCACCACAGGGCAGACACTCAATGCAGGAGCTGCCCCCTGGTGGTCAGTGCACTCCCACAGCCAACTTTCCACGGTCCCTTTCCCCAGCCGGCTGGCCCCCCGATCAGCCCCGATTGGGGGTCCGGCCAGCCAACCTCCCACGGCCCTTCCGCCCCGGGCCAGCCGCCCACTCCCCCAATCAGCACCGATCACTGGCCAGGCCAAGGGACCCCACCCGTGCATGAATTCATGCACCAGGCCTCTAGTATATTTATAAGCATAAGAAACAGGTTTATTGCATTTCAAATCTACTCCTGCACATAATATTTTTTTATTTTCTGAAGAAAACTCAATGGTTCTGGATATAACATTAATCATTTGCTTATATCTTTGTTGCTAAGGTTAAAATATTTCACATTAAACTCCATACTCTTTTTATCTAAAGAACAGGATATTTCCTCTTGATCTTTTACATCCTGAACTCACTCACTATAAATTTATATAAATCAGATATTATGACAATTAAGAACTCCCAGACCTATTCACCCTGCAGGAGAGCTGCTGTGACCTCTTTCAGAGTTTTGTGATGGCTGAGCCCTGAGTACAAGCCCTATAAAATGATAGGCTTTGAACTGCTGGTCAAGGTAGAGTGAAAGCAGTTGCTGGAGATAATACCCCATACTTAGCCAGAACCAAGTTCTAGTTCAACTCTAAGGGCAAGAACTGGTGGAGCCAAAGAAAAGACTCCCAGACACCTGGTAAGTATATATATGCCACAAATGCTCACATGTGAATGAAGTTTCTGAATTCTTCTGTTTGAAAGATGCTTTTCCTGCTTGCTCTTTGACTCAATACTGTTTTTCAAAATTATGCATTCAAGTAGGGTTATTTTTTGTTCTTTGCTTTTATATAAGTTTTAGGCTGAAGGGTTCAGTGAATACATTTGTTTTTTACTTTTAAACTTGTTTTTATAGTGTTGATCTATGTCATATATCAGTTATATAAACATAGGAAGTATATATTTTCCTCTTTATTTTAAGTTAAAATGACTTAATTTTTTATAGGAAGAAAGAGAAACACACCATGTACTCCTAAGTTTCTATCTAAAAACTACTTAGAAAAATAACATATGTGGAATACATGTAAAAATTATAAGCTTTGTTTTGGAAATATTTTTCTTTTTATAGCAAAATATTTCAGTGAAGATATGTGCTTTTAATGATTTTGCAATATTAATTTTTACTTTTAATCAAGTTGTTATTCAAACCCAGGCATTAAAGAAATAAAGTTTCTGTAATATCTATAAAAGCCAAAAAATGTACATACAAAATAGTTTTTGTACATATATATGTATATACATAAACATACACACATTATTAAATAGATGGTACCCCAGTTTTATATTAATCGGATGTTAAAACTAAATGCAGAAGGAACAATCAAGTAGGTTTTTTTTAACTGTTATCAAACCTGTATGTCACACTAAACCTGTATGTCACATCTCCTTTATAAGCAGATGATCCCCAGGATTAATTCCAGGACCGTAAGGGTATGACATCCAGTCTATACTGGGGCTGACTATGTGCCTGCTGAGGGGTGGGCAGCAGTTGAAGGGGATTCTAATTCAAGTACCTGTCAGAGAGAAATCCTCTTGATTAGAAAGGAATCATATAGCAGTTTAACTTTTCTTATAAGATGAAAATTATTTTCAGACTCTGCAAGGACCTTCAGAAACTTCTGCTACACACTCAGAATTACTGGGTATCATTCTGAAAATTATGAAAATACTTATTTGTAAAGATATGTTTACTTCTTTGCTTATTACAGTAAACAAAGGGATAGAGTTTGTACTCTCTATCCCTCACTGTGGTCAAGACATGGAAACAGCCTATATGTCCTTTGATAAATAATTAGATAAGAAATAGTTGTACATATGTACAATGGAATACTATTCAGCCACATAAATGATGAAATATTGCCATTTTGGACAACATGGATAAGTCCTGACAGTATTATGCTAAGTGAAATGTCAGACAGAAATTCAGAGCCATATGATTTCACTCATACAGGGTGTCCCAAACACTTTAACAGCGGATAGCTCAATTTTGAAAATGAAATGAATTTTAATAAACATTGCCATTATAATTATTCAAAGTGTGTGCATACATTTTTCGCGACACCCTATGTGTGGCATATAAAACAGAACAACAAATGAACAAGCAAAACAAAAAATCAAACTCATAGACACAGACAATAGGATGGTGGTTACCAGAGGAGAAATGGGGTTAGGGGAGATGAAGAGGGTAAAGGGTGTTAATATATGGTGAGGGAAGGAGACTAGACTTTGAACGCTGAGCACATAATGCAATATACAGATAATGCATTATACAATTGTACCTCTGAAATGTATATAATCTTATTAACAAATATCATCCCGTTAAATTAAAAAAAAAAGAATGGCCTGGCTGGTGAGGTCTGTGTTGGAAATCTGATGTGACTCTCCCCCTTTGGAGATGCAGAGATGGAAACCAAAAAGAATTCCCAGCTCCTCGTGCCCCTGATCCTTCTCAGCGTGCTCTTCTCACAAACACTGGTCTTGACTGCTTTGGAAGCAGAAGCGCTGAGGTGAGTTCCCTTTCAATTGAGAGAGCAGAAACTTCTGTCTTCATCTGAATGAGAATCTCATCCCCTATGGCCACTATCAGTCTGTATCTATGAATCTATTTCCATTTTGTGTGGTCATTTATTTTGTCCTTTAGATTCCACATATGAATGAAATCTTATGGTATTTGTCTTTCTCTGACTGTATTTTAAAAACAGAATTTAGAATGAAAATTATAACACCATTGTGGTTCCAACGTCCTCATCCTCTTTCCTGTTCCCATCTCCCGCCAGTCCTCCAGTGCCTTTGAATTGAGCTTGCCTTTCTAGCAGGTAAACCCACTGGGCTGACTCTCCTTTGCAGGTTTAGGGTGGAATTGGTTCCTGCCTTTGTAACTTCTTGCCTGGGACTGCAATAGGTTTTTGTTATCTATGGTCCCGTTTTGTTCTATCTAGACCAGCGGTTCTCAACCTGTGGGTCTCAACCCCTTTGGGGGTCGAACGACCCTTTCATAGGGGTTGCCTAAGACCATCGGAAAACACATATATAATTACATATTGTTTTTGTGATGAATCACTATGCTTTCATTATGTTCAATTTGTAACAATGAAATTGGGGGTCACCACAACATGAGGAACTGTATTAAAGGGTCGCGGCATTAGGAAGGTAAAAAAAATAATAATAATAAAAATAAAAACAGAATTTAAATTAAAAGAATTTCCTTTCTGTTATTTTAGACAACTGATTTTTTTCCCATTATATAGAATTTATTGAAATATAAGCTTGATATGCTAACCAAGATTTTTTAACATCAGGTCAACATGATTAGTCCTTTGTATAATCCTTTACTGAAGCTGTATACCATGTAAGATTAGAAACCACGAGGCCACACAAAATTCATTGAGTTTGAGTGAGTGATGAGCAATGGGCCAATTTTTTGGACTTGATCAAAACAGAGAAACATCACACCAAGGTGAATCTTTGAAGTTGAGTTTCGGGACTTAGAGAAAGAAAAGTACTTGAGGAATGTTTCAATCAAATGCTACTAAACATCAACAAATATTCAAAGTGCTCCCAGTTTTCCTATTGAATATTACAATTTTTTCAGTTTCTATTTTGTGAAGTTTAACTTCCCTAAAGGAAGATATTGCCAAGAAGTGGTACATGGCTTAATACTTTGTTCAAATTGAACTGAGTAGCTCTTATGTTTATTACATGCAGCTCAACAAAGTTGTATGGCATCAATTTCTGGGATAAAAAAAATTTACACTTTATACTCTCATAAACCATAGAAGCCATTGTGAATTATGTTACCCATCTATTTTAATTGGGTGATATGTCCTAAGATTTTGAGTGTTTGTTCTTATTTCAAATAATTGTAAAAATATAAATATGATATTCTGAGGAAGAAATTTATTATACTTGGTGACTAGAATACCAGTTGAAGGAGAAAATTAACTGGATCAACTTTTAGAGCGGCTGACCTGTTGGAAACTGCATTAGCTGAAAATGACAGGTGAGTTCATTTTTAAGGAGCAGTATTTAAGAAAATGTACTTTTGAAATATAAATGTTCTATTTTTGTTTCCATGAAGGCATTTCTACAGTGTAACACTGCATGTTTCCACATGCCATGGCTTCATCCAGCCTCATGTATGGCAGCTTGTGCCCCTGTACATGACTTGCATGCAGAGGCTGTAACATGGAACAAGCCAGGGTGAACTAACCACTCACTTGCATTCTGTTGCACAAAATGTCAATTCAGAAATTGCACCAATTCTAGGAAAACTTTCACCTTTAGGATCCCAGTTTAGAGGACGTCTCATGTCTGTGTAAAGAAAAGATCTCTAATGAGAAAAGCTGTTCACTCACAGAACAGCTTGTCAAGAGCAGCATTGAAGTGTAGACACAGTTGCTCTTTACTGAAGACAAAGAATAGAAGCTTCTTCATGAGGACAGAAAATTTGGTTGCTAGACCCTAAGGTCCTCTCTATGCTAAGAGATTTTGATTGCAAAATAGTTTGGAGAAGAAATAGCAAAAGGTGTAATAAAGTTTTGCTAAAATCACGATAGATTCTTTTTTGAATATGTTTTAATTCTAAGTAGAAAATAAAGCACCAAAATTCAATTAATGAAATAGAAACTAATTTAAATATATTTTTCCATCAATGTGTCTCAGAGAATTCGTTTTACAGATTCTGTCAGGAAGCATTATTTAACTATTACTTCTAAAAGGGAGATTTTGGCCCTAACTGGTTTGGCTCAGTGGATAGAGCATTGGCCTGCAGACTCAAGGGTCCCAGGTTTGATTCCGGTCAAGGGCATGTTGATTGCAGGCACATACCAGTAGGGAGTGTGCAGGAGGCAGCTGATCAGTGTTTCTCTCTCATCGATGTTTGTAACTCTCTATCCCTCTCCCTTCATCTCTGTAAAAAATCAATAAAAAATATATATTTTTTAAATAAATGAGAGATTTTGTTAGTATTGCAAAATTTGGGTCTGAAAATATAGAATATATTCTGATGTAAATGATAGGAAACAATCTTTTAATAGGTTGTTAGGGGATCTTCTTTTGAATTGAAATTTGCATGAATGGGTTTCATAATAAGCTAATGAATTTTTCCTTACTTATTTAGAGAAAATAACATTTTAAAAATCACTTTTATAATAATGGCTATCCTGTCTTCCTGTCCAGTCTCAGGAATGTCAGACATGCTGATGGAGTTCCCACCAGTGACATTAGCAGTCCCTTGGAACATCATTCTCCCAAATCATACCCAGAGCCCCTTATTGAAAAACGAGCGAGGTAAAGAGAATTTACTATTTTTATCAAACACAGCAGGGTTAATTAATTTTAATAATACATTTTCACTGTTAATGATTCATTTACTTTGTTGCAATTTGGTAACTCTTGATCATGTTCAATTTATTTAGGTGCATCAGGTCATGCATTAGGAAATAAGACTTTTCAAGTAATAAAACTCTCATTTGCTTCTCTGACACACTTATAGTTTCTGGTAGCAATTATTTGTAAATTTACAATCAAATTGAAGTAGACTCCATAAGAAATGAATAAGATATACTCTAAAGTGAGGCAAATGTTAAGGTAAACCATGGTACTTGTTTTTAATTTTCCTACTCATTCCAAGCATTGGAAGATTCTTTCTTTCAATGGCCAATAGCTGAATGTATATATGGCACCATTCAGGAAAACAGCTCCTAATGGAGCATCTTTTTTTAATCTTTATAGTTGAAAGTACTACAGATGTCCCTTTTTTCCCACTGACCCTGTATTTCCTCCCAGTGGCAGAACACCACTGCTTTATGTATTTTTTTATAAAGCATTTGCTCAGTTAGTACAGAATGTGTTGGATTATTCCTCATTTCCATATTTTAGGTGTAGGTGTATTTTCCTTCTTCAGTATTTGTGTAAGAAAATGAGTGGGGTGTTGGAATTCTTTTTTAGCTGACACCAAGAAATCGAGAACGTTGGGCATATGGATCATTTTTTGAAGAAAGCCTTTCTTTGCTTTTCCTCACATTTCTTAGCAATAACATCTCAGAAGACCAGGGACCAGTCAAACGCCATTCAAATACAGAACTCACTTTTGCTTATTCTCGCCTCATTAAAGTGAAGACTGGGAGTAAAGGCTTGAAGAAATTGCTTACGGGCAAGAGGTAAAGAAACAGTAAGCTTGCTAAATTGAGAAATTATAAACTATGTTCAAAATACAAACTCCGTATCTAGACGTACCTATCTCTGTGTCACACTATGTTAACTCCGAAGCAGTAATTCTCAACCTTGGGGGCCATTAGAAAACTCTGGAGAAATTTTAAAATACCGTGTTTGGGCCCTACCCATAACCCTTTGCCAGGAAATTAGTGCCTCTAAGGATATGGCTCTTGACATGGGTATTTCTTCAGTTTCCCCAGATGATTCTCTAGAGTTAAAAAAAAAAATACATCTGCCGAGGCATCTGCTCTGAATCTGGAAGCAAGTTTTATCAAAAGAGATGCTTTTTAACCGTGGAATACACAGTCTACTAGCAATTTGGTATCACATGGAACTCCCTGTATGAGCATTTGAACTCTCTTATTTTACCAAATTAGCTTTGAGTTATCTTGTCTTCTGAGACTCAGTAATGCCCGAGTCTGTCTGGGGTGTGTAGACAGTGGAGCACAATACATAGGAAGTGGGTGCTCTCTCTTTTTATTGTGATTATTATTGTGTAGATGGTGAGTGTTAGGGACAATTCTGATTGGGTGAGAACAGACAAAATGACTCTCTCTGTTGACTAGATTATAATTCTGTAAGGAGAAGTTAATTTTTTTCATATTTTTATTGATTTCAGAGAGGAAGGTAGGAGATAGAAACATCAATGATGAGAGAGAATCATTGATCACTGACTCCTTCATGCCCCCTACTGGCCTACTGGCGATTGAGCATGCAATCCAGGCATGTGCCCTTGACCGAAATCTAACCTAGGACTCTTCAGTCCACAGGCCAGTGCTCTATCCATTGAGCCAAACCAACTAGGGCCTGTAAGGATAATTTAAGATTAACTTTAAGGTTAAAAATCAATTCATCTATATACATAAAAGGCTGCATGACCATCCGACTGGCTGGTAACTATGACACGCACTGACCACCAGGGGGCAGATGCTCAACGCAGGAGCTGTCAAGGTGCCATGACTTGGCAGCAGTGGTTCTTGGGTAATGCACCCCAGGACCAGAGAAGAGAGAGCCCAAATCCTCACGGGGCCATGCAAGTCCACCTTTGGCCTGTGGTACTATCAGCCCTGAATCTGGTTTACTGAACACTTGTGTTTGCCTTCCACACCCTGTACAACAGCCCTCTCACACTCCAGGACCCCTTGGGGGAAAGGAGAGCCGGTTTCAGCCAGATCTCTGCAGGCCAGGCCAAGGGATCCTACCTGTCGGAGGGACCCTTAGAGCCAAGGGGCTACCCCAAGTGCATCATGACAGAGAAGGACCATGAGAGGTTGCCTCTGGGGCATGTCCAGCCAACCTCACCAGCTCCATTCAGCAAGCCACCACATAGGACTGCCTGCCAAAGTTCTTGCACTCCTTGCTGGAATTACCAAAAGTGAGTTTTCTTTCTTTTCCTCCCCCCACCCCCCAACTCCGCAGATACCCTTCGAGCTGCAGCACTGCCTCAGGAATTCTAATTAATTTCCTTTCAATGTGCACAAATCTGTGCACCAGGCCATTAGTAGATAATAATTAGCACCATAGATAATTATTTAGCCCCCTGAGTACTACAGAACACAGATAATAGTATAGGTTACACATCATCATTTCTTTAGATGCCTTCTCATCTAAGAACTTAACATGAACAATTTTCTCTTACTGGTCTGCAGTAAGAAGAAAGAATCTTAGGAGTCAGAAAGATGATTCAAAGAAACTTTGAAACCAAGCTCAGTGGTGCGTATATCTGTGCATTCGTATCATATTCTTAAAGCCATCATCCAGCTATTTCAGTAAGTAAGAAATATAATTAATGGTATGATATTTAATGGTAAGGTATTAAATATATCTAATGGTAGGTAAAATATATCTAACGGTAAGAAATATCTTAGACTTCTCACAGTGAGACCTCATGTAAGAATGGCACTCCTACTAGAAGTGAACTGTAAACCAGTAATCAGCTTCAAAGTATTCATGTAGGGTTCTGATTACATAAAGGAGAAAAACCACAATGAGTAAACAGTTTTTCATTTCCTATTTTACTAACACATATTCCTGCTCTCTGTCCAGATATAAAATGCAGGAGACTGACCCACCACATAATGAGAGAACTGGCTTTCCTATTAAGATAAAGCCAGGCTGCTTGTATTGATTTAAGGGTTCGTCTGATGATCAATTGTTAGCATCTTATTTAAGTACAGGAAAATGCCACCAAATTTCAGCAAGGATTGCTATTGTGAAAATACCAAGGCACTCAGGGACTAATTGTCTTCCTTAAAACATACCAAGCTTCATGCAGCAAAAGTCAAGTTCAGCTTCTTTTACCTATAAAGTTGAGGGTAGGTCTATGACTCTAATAGTATTCAGTGCAAACGATTTTTGAGTAGAGAAAACATAGGGGTTTTTTTTCTTTTGTTAAGTGATAAACTTATCACAATTGCTTTTACATATGCAAGTCATTTTTCTGTGCTGAGTACATTAATGTTTACATTAGCTCATAAAATATGTTTGTGATACTTGGCTTAGTAAAATATTATGTTATCACTATACCAGACTTTGGCAAATATTTCTCTAATGGCTCCAGAGGAAATATTTTTGGTTTTGTGGTCTATATAGTTTGTTTAAAATATTCAAATATGCTATGTAATATGAAAGCAGCCAAAAATAATATGTAAAAGGAAGGGAAGTAGCTATCTATAATAATAAAAGGGTAATATGCTAATTAGACTGGACATCCTTCTGGGCGTCATTCTGGACGTCCTTTCAGACTAAGCCAGGGCCAGAGGGAAGCAGCCCAGGTCCCGGGTGCTGGAAGTAAGCCGGTACTGACAGCCAGGGGAAGGAAGGCCTACTCTTACATGAATTTTCGTGTATCAGGCCTCTAGTGTTACAATAAAACTTTATTTCTAAAACATGAAGGTAGGCTAGACCCCAACCCTGAAGGGGTTAAGGGGATTAAAGGAGACCCAAGCTCAGAATGAGTATAAATCATTGTCCAACTTCAGTCCTGGTTTTCATGAGAGTCCTCAGTAGTGGGCAGGGTGTCTGCGAAGACACCTGTACAATTAGTGACTTGTGTCAACTGATTACCCTTCACTTCTAAGGGACATGCATGGTCAGGGGTGTGGCACATGCCCATTCATAGTCATAAGTGGGTAGTGCAGAGAAATAAATCCCTTTGCTCAAAAATGAAAGATAATCCCATATAGCTTCTTGAAAAACTGTTTATAAGAAGAAAGCCTCTCCATGACATTATAGAGCACAGCAAACACTAAAACATAGAAGAGGACTAGCCACTGTGTCTTCTGTAAATTTTAAGATTATCTATGTGGCTCTGTCCTTCATTCTTTTCATTTCTTTTTTGAATGGGTCACTTTGGACAAATTTTTTAATAGAAAAACTTGTGGGTCTGCCATTTGTGAAAATTACATATCGGTAGTTATTGACTGTTCAGAGAGCCCCTTCCCATCCCAATGCCTTTCTGCCCATCAGTCCTTTGGAAGATGCACTTCTGATATCCCGCCACATGCTCTCCTGTCACAGGCTGTTGACAAGGGGCAAAGAGAAATAGGTGTTTATCACAGGTGTGGCTAAGTGAATGAAATTAAGTTGATGTCAATGAAAATACTTGTATGCTTATATACCATTTCTTTCTTTTTCAGATTCTCAAAGAAAAATGATTGAGTAAAGTAGATCTAGTTTGATTTCTATAGAATTCAAGAAAACATCTTCAATTAAAATAAAATTAGATAAAATGCTGTGTTTTGCATGTTATTATTATAACTGTTATGTTTACATTGAAAATAATATTTGTGAATTCTTAAATTTGTCTCTAACTTCAGAAGATCCTGGAACTTCATTTGCTGTGTACACTTTCTTTCAAAAACATATTAAATGATAAAAATATTAAGTTAATTTTAATTATAGAAGGCTTTTTGAAATTGTAGTAATTGTGCAAAACCAATGTGTTTATTTATAGAGCTTCCTTAACTATTCAGATAGTAGAGCAGATAATCAGTGTGTGTGAATTTGAATGTTAAATGGTTAGAATACTGTGCTACATAAATCTCAAATTAGATTAAAAAGTCATTCTACAAAATTTTTAAATGTCATGCATTTATTTCTTTTAAATGAAATACATTTTTATTGATTTTTAGAGAGAGAGGAATAGAAAGATAGAAACATTGATGTAAGAGAAACATCATCTATTGGCTGCCTTCTACATCCCCCTACTGGGGATCGAGCTCACAAGCCTGGGGATGTTCCATAATCTGGAATCAAACCTGTGACCTCATGGTTCCTGGGTTGATGCACAAACACTGAGCCACACTGGCCGAGCTAAATAAAAAATCTCTCAAGTTTAAATCTCTAAATGCCAAAGGCTTTCTTTCAAAGCAGTGTTTCAATGAAAGGGTATGGCCTCTACTTCTGACATTGAGCCTTGCCTATATGTTGGTGCTAGGTATGTTTAGAATGTAAACTGAGAGGAACATTTGTGTTTCAGTGATTTTTTTTTCTAAATAATACTTCGGAGATACCAGGTTTCATCAGTGAAAGTAGTTCCAGCCATCACAACCCATTCTAGGCATTGAGATAGAAGAAGTGACATGAAAATCAAGGGAAGGAAAGAATGTGTGCAGGTTCTCTTCTAGCTGATGCCTTATGCTAACATCCCTTTGACTAGAACACAGTTGTTTGGTCAGTCATTTGCAAAAGAATCTGGGGCATGTTCTGTTTTGTGTTTGTTGTTTTCATGTGCCCTGCTAAAATTAGTATCCTATTAATATAAAACAGAGCCCTACCTGGCTTGGCTCAGTGAATAGAAAATCGGCCTGTTAATTGAAGGGTCCTGGGTTCGATTCTGCTCAAGGGCATGTACTTCTGTTGCAGACTCTTCCCTGGCCTGAGCCCTAGTCAGGCTCTTGTAGGAGGCAACCAATTGATGTGTTTCTCTCATATTGATATTTCTCTCTATCTTTCCCTTTCTCTTCCGCTCTCTCTAAAAATCAATGGAAAAATACCCTCTGCCTGGCCAGCAGGGCTCAGTGGTTGAATGTCAATCTATACACCAGGAGGGCACCAGTTCGGTTTCCAGTCAGGGCACATGCCCAGGCTGCTGGCTTGATCCCCAAAGTGAGGCATGCAGTAAGCAGATAATCAATGATTCTCTCTCTCTCTCTCCTTCTCACTTCCTCTCTGAAATCAATAAAAATATATTTTTAAAAAGAAATCTTTTCAATTTATCCCCTATCCTTTCCAGAAATATTTATTGAATGACTGATGTGCAATGTAGAAATCTGAGTGTTTGGGCAGAGGGCACAGCTGGTTCCAGCGAGGAAACAGTCCTGGTGCATCTGGACAGCAAGGAAGCCAGTGTGGCCCTAGCAGTGTGCACTGGATGAGGGCAGAGTTGAGGATGAGCTCAGAGATGTTACCATGTTCTGGACCTTGATGGGTCTCATAGACCCCGAGGAGGACTTGAGGACTGAGGTGAGAAGATGATGCAGAGTTTGGGACAACGGTGTTATAATATCTGAACTACACTGTGGTAGGATCATTCCGGCTTCTATATTGCAAATTGAGGGAAGGGTCTAAAGGGAGGAAGCAGGGAGACAAAGAAGGTGGCTCCTGCTGTAAACCAGGTGAAAGATGGTGGTGGCTACCGGGGCACAGACTGCACATGGTATGAAGTGGAATGTGAATACGTCAAACATTTTGCTGATAGATTAAAGATATAAACGAAAAAAGTCCAGCAGGTTTCCAAGGTAGATCAGCTGGGCAACTTGAAGGGAGCCATTGCAGATACGTGAGAGGGAAAAGGTGGGAGAAAGCATGTTGAGCTCAGATTTGGACATTTTAAAGCTGATGTTGAATGGAGTTGGAGATATATATGGGAATTTCTGAGGTGATGCTGGCTGGAGGTAAGCAGTTAGTAGATTTCAGTGTATGAAAGAGATTTAAAGGCAAAGTCATGAGATCACTAAAGGATGGAATATAGCTAAAGTAGAATTTCAACACCTGCTCCCTGGGTGTGTTCATTTACTCGGGCTGCCATAACAATATACCACAGACTTGGAGGTTAAACAACAGAAATGTATTGTCTCATAGATCTAGAGGCAGAAGTCTGAGCTCAGGGGGTCTGCAGGGTTGCTTCCTTCTGAGGACTGGGAGGGAGAATAAGATCCATGCCTCTCCCTGACTCTGATACTTTGCTGGCAACTCTGGGGCTTGTAAAAGTGCAAACTCGATTTCTGTCTTGAGCTTAACACAGTGTTGTCCCTGTGTGTGTGTGTGTGTGTGTGTGTGTGTGTGTGTGTGTGTGTGTCCAAAAAGCAAAATTAGGAAGCTATGGTGAGTTTCCAAGGAAGAGAAAAAGAAAGAGAAGAATTGTGTGGGGAAAAAATGAGAAAAGTTAAAGTATGGAAGGAGACACATCTTGCAGGAGACCTGCAATTACAGGAAGCAAAAGAGAAGGACGGAGTGAATGTTTTCTCCCGATAGTCGGGAGAGCAAGCTGTGGACAGAGGGTAGAAGGACATGAGACATATTGGATTATCCCCCATGCTAATGACTTCACTTTAACTTGGTTATGGCTCTAAGAACCTCATCTCCAAATAAGGTTACTATCTGATGTAATGGTTTGGACTACGGCATATAAATTGGGGGTAGGGGGTGACACAATTCATCCCACAACACTGAGACATTCCAACATTAATAATCTGGCATGTTGAGAAACAAATGGTATAAAATGAAGTGAAAGAAGCTAATGAAATAGGAGAAATATAGGCCTCTTGATTCATGAATGCCTTGAATTAGAAAAGATGTGTTGTAAAGTATTATACAGCATTCCTCTCAGTGCTTTGCTCATTGAGTCAAGTTCTTCATATTCAGTGCATGATTAGCAATACAATATCTTTGCAATTGAATTATTTCTAAGGCACATGTAGTACCAAAGTTATTAGCAAAAAAAAAACAACCTATTTTTTGTTTACTTTAAAAAAACTATATATTACTATGAATATATTCCTAAATGTTATTATAATATTAAACTAATACACACACGCTATGCAGTTGTTGGTTTTCAGGTACAGAGTCCATTCTATGGGCTTTCTTGAAGACAGAAACTAAGAATTCTCCAATAATGTCTATGAATAACTGAGAACCCTTGGCGATGAACACTTTATTAGATCTAGATTTTAGAAAAATGCTCTCCGATGTTTTATTTGCCTGTTTGCTCGGTGCTCCGCACTGTGGCTAACTGATAGCGGCTGCCATTGTCTGACGGAGAGAGGGGAACAGGCACCTTTAAAGCATCTGCCTTGTCACTACCCTCTGTCCACAGCTTTCTCTCCCGACTATCGGGAGAAAACATTCACTCCGTCCTTCTCTTTTGCTTCCTGTAATTGCAGGTCTCCTTTCATACTTTAACTTTTCTCATTTTTTCCCCACACAATTCTTCTCTTTCTTTTTCTCTTCCTTGGAAACTCACCATAGCTTCCTAATTTTGTTTCTTTTTCTTTGGCTCTTCTATTTTCTACACAGTAGTGACTTCATGCACTGGGGCCTCTTGCTCTGCTTCCTGTCTTACCCACATGTTAACCTCATTTGTTCCAGTGACAGAAAATATATATATACAAATCTCCCAAGATTTCCTTTTGTCTCTTAGACTTTTTTTATGGTAGACCTGAGACACACAGGTGATGCTTGTTAAATTTGTTAATTCACATTTTATTAATCTTTCTGGTTAAAAAAACCTAGATTCTTTTAGCTATAAGTTGCTACTAATGTAAGGTTATAACTTACTACTAGGGAAATAACTATGTCATTATTCTTAGTGTTTACTCCAAAGACATTTTCTCCTTACCTTGATATTTATACAGATAAAGAAATGTTGGCCATAGCCTTGTACACTTGAGTAGAAATTAATGCCAAGTGTATCCATTATAAATTCACTTGCTTTGCTTCAACACTGCTTTCTGTCACTCATCTGAATTCTTTTTGTGAGTGTGACACGAACCCAGGAGGGAAGACCCCCCCTTCTCACTCAGGAGGCTCTCCAGTAACAAAAGCAGCGAGAATATTGGCCAAAATTGTCACAAATTAACATTTTCAGAACTCAGAATTAACCAAAGGCTTGCAACAGTCTAAGGAGGATATATTTAAAAAGTGGCCTCAAAACTCTGTATTGGAGAAACAGTGAAAAGACAGGGAAAACCCAGATAATAACCCAGAATAATTCTAAATATAGTTTACCTTTAATGGACATCAAGGGACTGATATGGGCATGGTCCTAATTTAAGGTCTAAGGACCTAACTCACAGGTCCTTTAGAATAAATTATGGTCAACATATTACCTACCCAGGAAAAATCATACCCTTAAGCAATATATTGTGCATTATAATTTACAAAGTTTTTTATGCATTATATTACAATCAATTCTCATAATAGCTCTGTGAATTATTGTTGCTAAAACAAACACAATGAAGCCAAGTGACCTGATTAACTGACCAGGGTCACACACAAATATATGTTAGAGCATTATGCAAACTTTCTGACTCCTAGCTCGTTCTACCTGTGAACTCAGCCTGCAAAGGTTTGTTTCCTGCTAATGGAACTTTAGGCATCATTTGTTTGTTTCTTTCTTTCTTTCTTAATCCTCACCTGAGGATATTTTCCCATTGATTTTTAGAGAGAGTAGAAGGGACTGAGAGAGACAGCGAGATAAACATCGATGTGAGAGGGACACATTGCCACATGAGCCCGGACCAGGTCTGGGGATCGAGCCTGCAATTGAGGTACATGCCCTTGACCAGAATTGAACCCGGATCATTCAGTCTGCAGGCCAACGCTCTATTCACTGAGCCAAACTGGCCAGAGCTAGGCATCGTTTAGTAGATAGGGTGTGTATGTCATTTTTTGTGTATAAAGGGTCTTCCTTTGTGCTCTGAATTCAAAAAAATTATTAAACAACATTCATTTGTTCTTTCATTTACTCACAACTGGAATCCCAAGTCACATCTAACTATGTTCTTTCTGGAGTCCAGGACATTCCAAAAACCAATAGAAGAAAGGAGCCAAGTAGGTAATTAAAAAGGAGCAGAAAAAAATAAAAAGGAGCTAAAACCAAAAGAGTGGAATCTCAAAAGCTGAGAGAGTTTCAAAAGACAGAAGTGGAGAATGGTTTTAATAATGCTGAGAATAAAATAAAATCATTATTAAATAAATGTTCATTGGATTTGGCAACATGGAAGCAATTTTTGGTCTTCCAGAAAAGCTTATATAAATGTTTTTGGGCAGAAACCAAACTGCAATGGATTAAGGAGCATATGGATTATATTATACTAGAGGCCCAGTGCACGAAATCATGCACTCAGGGGGGTCCCTCAGCCTGGCCTGCGCCCCCTCACAGTCCACCGGTCGGACATCCTTAGCACTGCTGTGGAGGTGGGAGAGGCTTTCGCCACCATCGCTGTACTCAGGAGCTGTGAGTCTGGCTCAGGGCTACTGCGCTGAGCGCCTGCCCCCTGATGGTCAGTGTGTGTCATAGCGACCGGTCGTTCCACCAGTCATTCTGCCAGTCATTCTGCTGTTCGGTCAATTTGCATATTAGGGTTTTATTATATAGGATAATGTGCAACTAAAATTGTAGCTAAATCTGTTTTGAAAATAATTCTAATGTCTTTTACTTGCAGATATTAGATCTTTGGGTGGAAAAAGCATGATTATGTTGGAAGAGGGAAATCCTACTGAGATACTAATAACAAAGGGGTTTAGCATCCAATGGGAAGTGAGGAGAAGGTGCCACTTTGATTCTCCCAAGAAAAGAACCGGGAAAGGGAAAAACATCGTCATTGAGGAAACAAAGAATTTGAGTGGGATCGAGAATTTAGGGGAAAGGATTCACTTCGCAAAGAGAGGTGTCTACTTCTGGAGAAGGAGAAAGGGGAGAAGACACATCCACATACACTTGGTTTTGGGGAGAGGGGAGAGTTAAACTACTTTACCATATATAACTTTGATAGGGCACTGGCAAGGAGTAAAAGGCATAAGGGTGGAGTTGGGTTTGAAAAAGGAAGGTTTAGAAACGCTGCTATAGGTGATGCAACAGACACGTGGAGAGAAAAATGTCCATAGTAGAAAAGGCCCCGCACAAGCATTTGTAGCATCATGTTCCCCCTACTTAGACAGTAATTTGAGTGTTATGATAATATGCAAAAATTATTTTTATTGGAACATAAAACTAGTACATTTTTAAGCTAAAACATGGGATTTTAAAGTTTTTTTCACCCATTTCATGACCTTATGCTGTGCTCTCAGCCTTCCAAAGATGAGTATTTGGTTGAAAAATTTGAAAAGCACCGCTTTTCAAAAAAAGGTATGTGTGGCAAATTCAACTAGGATTTAAAGAGAAAACAAATGCCACCATTAGGAAGAAAATTTTAGGAGCCACAAACAATTTCAAAATATATGGAGGCTATACCTGGTTTCTTTATCTCTGCTTCTTGGTGGTTAAAATAATCCATGAATTGGAAGGACTTCAGCCTGCATTATAGGGAAGAGAGTGCCCAGGCCAGATCATTGTAATAATTCATTTGCCATCACTACTCTGTACCGAGACTACAAATGCAGAAAGAGAAGTTGAGACACAATTGCTGACAAATATGCTACGTGTATTGAAAACCAGAAAATTTGCAGCTGTCTCCCACACTCCATTGTGCATACTGACAATGAGCCACGAAAGGGACATGAGGTAAATGTAGGGTTGATGCTGCAAGCCATTCTGATGAAATATCTGGAGGACAATTTAATATGAAATATCAGCTGGTAAAAGAGACCAGCTGCCTGTTTAGAAGGATGACTCAAGCTAAAAACTCTAGCTTATATTTTATAATGAAAGATTTCCAACATATAAACCTTAATTTGGGAGAAAACAGTGCTGGGTTTGCATGTGTAATGAGTATCCCTGCAAACTTCCAAAGATCTGATGGAACAGTTTTCCTCAGTCTAGTCAAAAGTCAAAATGTCTTTGGAAATCTAATATGCAGAAATCTTCTTTAAATTTAATTTAATTTTTTAAAATTGATTTCATAGAGGAGAGGAGAGGAGAGGGAGAGAGAGAGATAGAAACATCCATGTTGAGAGAGAATTATTGATCGGCTGTCTCCTGCACACCCTACACTGGGGATTGAGCTGCAACCCAGGCATGAACCCTGACTGGGAATCATACCTTGATCTCCTGGTTAGTAGATCAACTCTCAACCATTGAGCCATGCCAGCTGGGCCAGAAACTTTCTTAGGTAATTTATATATACTAGTACTAGAGGTCCGGTGCACAAATTCGTGCACTGGTGAGGTCCCTCAGGCTGGCCTGCTCCCTCTCATAATCCGGGACCCTTTGGGGGATGTCGGGCTGCTAGTTTTGTACCAATCCCCACAGGCTGGGATCCCCAATCCCCAAAACTAGCAGACCGACATCCCCCGAGGGATATAGTAGTGCGGCCAGGCGCTGCACCACTCCCGCTCATCCCGGCCCCGCTGTGCCTGCCACCGCTGCTTGGTAGCACACTGCCACAGAGGCAGGAGAGGCTCATGCCACCGCCACAGCTGTGCCCACCAGCCGTGAGCCTGGTGTCTGGCACCTGTCAGTCAGCTGAGTGGCACTCCCACTGTGGGAGTGCACTGACCACCAGGGGGCAGCTCCTGCATTCAGCGTCTGCCCCCTGGTGGTCAGTGTGCATCATAGCGACCGGTTGTTTGGTTGTTCAGTCATTCGGTTGTTCGGTAGCTTAGTCTTTTATATATATAGATATGCCTAAGTCTTTCTATATTCCATGGAATCTCAGAAACAGAAATAAAATTTTTCTTATGTAGCCAACTGATCAGTCCTCCTATTTCAACCTCACATGAATATCCCTTTTAGAGTTACCAGATGTACCCAGTTCCTGAGGTCCTGCAGTCTTGCAATGCAAATTACCTTCCTCTGGTGGTAGCACATACTACCAGCTTAGCTTTGAGCTTTCTTTATCCTGCAAAGTCAATGGCCATGAGTCCATCTCCCTTCCAGCTTCCAGAATGCTGTTGCTGTCATCTCCTCTTGTGTTCTCTATGTTCCGGTGCGAAAATCTGCCTCACCATCCCCTGAAGCAGAGTATGTTGTTCTCACAGGACTTACTTACCCTTTGCAGCCAAGGTTAACATCCCTGTTATGCCAACATTCTATTGCAAGCTATAAAGGGATGATCATGAGAACACTTCAGTCTATTCTTTCTCCCTCTTCAGTTAGGATATGTTTTATTAGGTCTCCTTATTTATCCAATGAAAGATTATAAATACATTTTACCAAAATAGACCATCTCTCCATCCTAAGACAAACCCTGTGAAAATTCCTAGAAATGAAAACGCCCTGATGTTTATGGCCTACCTAACTGGGCTATGCTTGTAACGGCATCTGCCTACAAATGAAATTCTGTGGCTATACAATAAAGTATGTAGTTGAGGGCTTTTGCCCAGGTGTTTTATCACTTTTAAGTAAAAGTGTGAGCATCTAGGTCTTGGAAGCTGGTCTGAGAAAAGAAAGCAAGAAGAGTTTAGAGGAATCTATCTGAGAGAAGTAAAAACATATATTCATACAAGGACATGTCCATTAATGTTCACAGAAACATTATTCATAATAGCTCAAAAGTGAAATTATTCAGAAGCCCATCAACTGGTACACAAATAAACAAAATATAGATACTCACACAAGTCTATATAGGATTTAAAAAGAGAGGTACTGATACATATCATAACATGGATGAACCCCCAAAACAGTATGCTAAGTAAAAGAAGCCAGATGTAACACTCTATATGTTGTATAATTCCATTGATATAAAATGTCTAGAAAGGGCAAATTTATAGAGATAAGAGAGTGGTGGCTGCCAAAAGCTGGGGGTAGAGGGTATTGCTATTGTCATACCTCATGAGATGTTTTAGATACACTGGGCAGAAATTGAGTTATTAAATACAGGGAAGAAAATATAAGCTGTTTTACTTCATTGTGAATCTACCTTTTTGCCTCATGGGCAAGACATTACTTAATTACAAACTTTAAGAGTCAGAAAAGGGTTCATTAAGTGTCCACAAGTGACGTATACTTTCAGGTGGAAAATAATTTCCTATCAATCTCTCCCAGCTCTGCTTGTATACAAAGGACCCAAAGTCAACATTTGCATTTTGGTTGATTATGAAAGAACATGACATTTAAGTATGAAATAATGGGCACAGAGAATACCTCCCTTTGATTTAGGATAACATTTTGTTGTTGCACCATTTCAACCCATAAATCAGCTGATTCACGTAAATGTCACAAAACTATTTTGCATATTGTCAGAAAAGAAATATTCTACAAATATCTGCAGCCAGGATCTCTCTCTGTAATTAGCTTCTCATTATGTAGCTCACCCTTCAATTCACTCTAATAGTCCTTTATGCTAATTGCATAATATTTCATTGTTAGCAGAATGTGCAAAATAGTGCTCTCACCATTTAACAGAAGTTGGATCCTTAATCTAGACCTTTTGTAAATTAAAGTAAATTGCCTGGCACATAGTACTTACAAAGTTTTGGTTTAGTTATTGAACTTTATTATACTTAAAATATGGATAGATACATTTATTTTTTTAAATATATTTTTATTGATTTCAGAGAGGAAAAGAGAGAGAGAGATCAATGATGAGAACAAATCATTGATCGGCTGCCTCCCACACACCCTACACTGGGGATCGAGCCCACAACCTGGGCTGTGTCCTAACTGGGAATCGAACTGTGACCTTCTGGTTCATAGGTTGACGCTCAACCACTGAGCCATGCCAGCCGGGCCGGATAGGTACATTTTAAGTGAGGTGCTTTATAAGTGTGATGAATTATTCAACAATTCATCTCCTGAATAGCTCAGTATTTCCTTGATTTCTCATTCTTAACGTTTAATATTATAAATTCACCCCTACAGCTGGGATAAAGGAGAACAGACCGGGATTGTTAAATTTAGAGATTAATAAGAGAGCTTTGTGGAGTTGGAACCCCTGCTCATGAGGAAGGAGCTTCCCGGCTGCAATTACTCCCGGGAACTGAGGAGAAGGCACCGTGGAACGTGAGGCTGAGCACTGCAGGGATGAGCTTACTTCCTGCAGCTGCGACCCCTGTGGATCACTAGTTGTGACTATTTGAATTTTCAGTTCCCTAGTACTTGATTGACAGTTATTCATAGCCAATCTTATTAAATTAACCGGCGTGGTTTCTCTTCCTTAACCAGATCCTAACTCGTAGAGGAGAGAAAATTGAAATAATGTCAGGAAGACTGAAACAGGGAGAAAGCCAATAGGAAAGAGCAAAGCAAAGCCCAAAGTTTTCAAGTATTTGAGGGAACTGTTTCCTGGGAACTGGAAAACATACCCAGGATTTATTTAGGGACTAGAAATGGGGGACAAGGTAAGAAAGGCAGGAGCCTGGTTACTAGAAGTAAGACCAGGAGCACACTGTCTTGAGTAAGTTTTTAGTTCTGGTTCATTATCAGAGCCACTTAAGGAATTTTATAATAATGCATATGCCTAAGCCCCACAATGGACCTGCAAAGTCAGAATCTCTTGGCATAGAGCCCAGAGATATGAATTTACTAAAAGCTCTTCTAGGTAATTCTGATATTCTTCAGGCTTGAGAAGCACTAAACAAGGACTCCTTATACTTCTCTTCCTTGACCATAGCCAGCATGACAACCCCCACCAACCCGAGATCAGGCCTGAGCCTATCACTGGAACCAGGGGAAGATGCTGAGAACACAAGAAGCCTGTGGACAAGCTGGCTACGTAACAACTTCACTGCAGAACAATTGTCACCTTCAAAGTTCTGCAGGTCTTGTAGCCAATAAAAGATGTCCAACACAGAGAGGCCTCAAGGTTTGTTGTTGTTGTTTTGCTTTGTAAGGGTATTTAAAATAGTTATCTGGCATACCGATAAAAATCCCTCTCGCCCATTCCCTTGCTTCAGTTCAAAAATCTCTTTGGCCCTGTTCTCTTGCTCCATCTCAACAAATAAATATAATTTTCACTTCTGAGACTTCTCCCTGTTTGAGATTTTTTTTCCCCATGCAGTGACCATTGGCACACAGCAGTGTTGAATAGGATGTTAATTTATTTTATTTTTATTTATTTTTAATCAGGTTGGATTTTCTTATTTTAACTCTACTGATATCTTAAATAGAATAGGATGTTAATTTAAACCAAGCAGAATTGGCAGCATTGGTTGTTCCATGGCTTCATGCCAGGTTATGCTATTTTTCAAACAAATTTTGCCTATAATTTTAGTTTTAATTGTATCTCTGATAAATCACACCAAAGCAAAATATGATCTAGAAAGATAATAACCAAGCTAAGCTTTATAGCAGATGAAACCTCTCTTTGTAAAGAAAAAGCAGGAGAATCACAAGATAATCTGTTTCAAAAATCAGTTAATTGGTGCTCAGTACCATCCAATTGCATGGGGTGCCATCCGGCTGAAATGGAGCCAGGCCACCTGATTCCTGTTTCTCCTGGTGAAGCCCATGCCGTACGCACCAGCTGCCATGGATGTGGTTCAGAAAGCTGTCCCCGAAAAGAACTCTGGGCCATCTGTGCTTGCGGTTCTATTCATAAAATGTTCCCCAAATTATAGACCTTCATCCGGTAACCTCACATCAAGACATTCTCCAAAAGAAGATTTAGAGATCATCACTCATTGGCATTTCTTGTTTCATTAGGAGGCTACCATGATTTGAAGGGAAGGGGGGCCAGGGTATGGTTGGAATCTAACAAGACTGTGAACTATATTTTCATCTTTCTAGGGTCAGGCACTGTCTGACAAAAAGCAAATAAATAAAAAAACCTGTATGCTGAATTGTACTGAAGAATCTTGTCAAGTGCTGAGCACAGTGCTAGAACTTTAACAATATTATCTCATAATGGAAATAATAGTTTTTATTATCCTAAAGAAAGGTGAGGAAACTTAAAACATAGACTCATTGGTTACTGAGTGGCAGGTTCGAGATTTGGAGCTAGAAGTAGTGACTCCACACCTCTATTTGGCAATTTTCATTATCTCACACTCTTTTTGTCTTTCTGATTGTCTAGAACTTCAGCTTTGATTGTGATTTTTTTTCTTGAGCAAACCTTTGACACAAGTTTTTTATGTCTCCTGAGAGAAAGGTGAAATGATTAACACAGTGAGGGTAACGTAGCAGTGAAATTATTTTAAAATTTTATGTTTGGAAGATAGGGAGTTTTAAAACATATAGACGTAACAACAGAGGACTTAGACACAAAGTAGAGTCAAGCCAGGCAAAACATATATGTTCAATAAACAAGAAAAATGCTAAAATGCATTAAAGAAGTGAAAATAATATTTATATTTAGTTCTTTTTTTAATGTATGTTGATTGATTTCAGAGAGGAAGGAAAAGGGAGAGAGAGAGAGAAACTTCAATGATGAGAGAGAATCATTGATCATCTGCCTCCTGTATGCCGTACACTGGGGAAAAGCCAGCAACCTGAACATATGCCCTGACGGAGAATCAAAACACTGACAAACAGACTAGTTATATCTAGCTTTTTTTACTTTTGTTAAATATATTTTTGTTGATTTCAGAAAGGAATGGAGAGGTAGAGAAAGAAAGAAACATCAATGATGAGAGGGAATCATTGATCGGCTGTCTAGTGCACACCCCACACTGGGGATTGAGCCCAAAACCTGGGCATGTGCCCTGACTGGGAATCAAACTGTGACCTCCTGGCTCATAGGTAGATGCTCAACCACTGAACCACACTGGCTGGGCTATATTTAGTTCTTTTTTTAAAAAAAGAAAACTTTTGCTAAAGCCATCATTTACTCTTGAAGACCATTCAGTTAGTGGATGCCAGAAACATTGTAAAGATATCTAAATATATTGATGTGAAACATAGGTGTGGCATCCCCATACTTAATGCACTGGTGAGGAAAGAAATGTAAGTAAGCCATGGCCGACACTGACCACATGCCCTTTATGGTATTTATCTACCATGGCCCCACTCCTAAAAACAGTGCCAAATAAAAGAACCATGACTAATGAAGATGACAAAGGTAATTTGAAATGCAGCCTGAATCCAAGCATATGGCATATGACATAGATATATAGCAGTGATGGCGAACCTATGACATGCATGTCAGGGGTGACACTCGAACTCACTTTTTTGGTTGATTTTTCTTTGTTAAGTGGCATTTAAATACATAAAATAAATATGAAAAATATAAATCTTTGTTTTACTATGGTTGCAAATATCAAAAAATTTCAATATGTGACACGGCACCAGAGTTAAGTTAGGGTTTTTCAAAATGCTGACACGCCGAGCTCAAAAGGTTCGCCATCACTGATATATAGCGTCAACATAAGATAAAATGGAAACCAGACTTGAAAATGTCCCAAGCAGACAAAACCATTTAGTCCATGTAAGGAAAACTAAATGTAGTTTATTTTGTGAACATAAGAGAAAGTTAACTTGGGTTATATCTTATAAACACCTCTGATCATCATAAGTAAGTCTCTCTGTTCATGAACAGCTTCCCATTCAATAAAATATTCATAACAAGTAAAGCTCTCTAAATTTTCTTTTGAATATATTAACCTAATGATATATATGACACTTCATCTATATTCTATGTATTATATTTATAACATGTAACAACTGCCAAGAACCGAAGTGAGAAAGAAGTTATGTAAATATGTTTTAAAAATCTGACATAGCAGTTGGAATACAAGTCAACAAGTCATCTAAGAAAAATGGTAATACAGTTTGTTCAGTCATTTATGCATGTGCTAGAAAGTGTTACATGTTAGAGGTTATATGATTTTCAGTATCTATTCAATGTATCTAGATATAGTCCCAATTTAGTGAAGATTAAATGTATTTAATTTTTTTATGTTGGGCAATGAATTGGGAAAGACTTTTAAGAGTATGTAAAAGATGGAAGTTAGGAAAAAAAGAGAAAATAAAAAGTTTAAAAGATTGTTTTAAAACATAGGATTAGGGTGATCAAGCTGTTCCCGGGGCCAAATTTCTATTTAGTAGCCATTATTACCACAACACGATGAGAAATTGCCTGTATAAAAAAATGAGTTTCCAAAATCTGTTGTACTTTTGCCACTCAAAATGAAGCTTCACATGATCTATTGCACTCCCACTCAAAAGACTACTTCAAGATTGCCTTTCCATAATTACTACTTTCCCTTCATTATTAATTATGGTGCCCTTTTCTAGAAGCCGTCTGCCCAATCACATGCAGAGATGGGGATGGCCTGACCTTTCATGAGAAATAACTTATTTAATTTGACTCATACTAAAGTTGGTTATGCCCGGCTGATGTGGCTCAGTGGTTGAGCGTTGACCTAGGAACCAGGAGGTCACAGTTTGATTCCCGGTCAGGGCACATGCTGAGGTTACAGGCTGGATCCCCAGTGGGGGCTGTGCAGGAGACAGCCAATCAATGATTCTCTCTCATCATATAGATATGTTTCTATATCTCTCTCCCTCTCCCTTCCTCTCTGAAGTCAATAAAAAAATATTTTTAAAAAATACTCTTGAAGTTGGTTTAACAGTTGGCTTCAGGCAGATGAGCTGATTTTTCTGAAGAAAATTTGAGAAAAATCCCTCTCTTATATTTTATCCCATATCAAGTAGCAAGATGATATTTATTTATAAGTAATACAGGAGTAATCTGGAGGTTTTGCCTAATTAATGACATGTAAGATGAATACCTAAATAGGTCAGTTAAAATGTTCATATAGTTCTCTCTGTATATACATCGCATCCCTCAAGATCCATCTGAAATACCCCCTCTGTGAAGGCTTTGCAAATTTCAAAGCATCCTCATCACAATGAGGAGGGGGGCTTCTTCCCTGAACCTGAACCTCAGTGAAGGCATCCAAACCTATCTTGTTGCATTTAGTTTGTAGAATCCACATTCAGGACACATATCAGTAACAAACACTGGAATCCTAAAGCCCAGAGGGTCAAAGTTGCGCCTGACCTATCACTTTGCAGCTACTAGCATAGGACTTGAATACTGTAGGTGCTCAATATCCTATATAATAAAAGGCTAATATGCAAATTGTCCCCTTGGGAGTTCAACTGGGAGACTGGGAGTTTGATTGCTCGCTATAACATGTGCTGACCACCAGAGGGCAGCACAGAACATAGCAGGCGACCAGTGGCAGTGGCAGGGTGCTGAGAGAGCGAGGGAAGGAGGAGGCAGGGAAGTGGGGAGGCCAGGAGGTGGAGAACCTGATCAGTCCTGATTTCCAACCAGGCCTGGGGACCCTATCTGTGCATGGTTTTCATGCACCGGGCCTCTAGTTTTTTAAATAAAGCAAAGAATCTTAAATTTGTGAGTTAGCATTAGATACAATTGTTTACTTTTGATGTAACACCCGGGAATGATGAAGTCTAGAATTCTTGAGAAATTTAATCTAATGGATTATTTATTGAATAAGATGTGGAGAATTTTATGAGTTTTTTAAATCAGTGTTCAAATAAAGATAAGGTTATATGCCTGAGGAAAATGTTATTGAAGAGCTTCTTAAAAGCTTTGTCTTCCCCTTAGATCTCCCAGAATTCTCATGACAGTGAAATGTGTGCTCCACTAGTACCATTAGAGTTAATAGAACATTGAACTGGGATTGATGTCACAAGTACATTCTAAACTGCCCTAAGTTCCGGATATGTTAGAAATGAGAAATGACTTCATAGAACATTGTGGACTATAATGTAAAATTCAAAAGATTACTATACTCAGTGAAGTGTGAATTATATTATCATTCTTTCCTGAACTGACCATTGCTTATGGCATGTTATATATCCAAAATGTTGGTATTCATGATACTGTCAGCTGGTAGCTCATGCATGAATTGTTTGCATGAAGTACAATGACAAAAGCATTTTCATTGTCTTTTTCTCACACAGGCAATAAATCAAGCAAATCACTGGGTTATCAGCATTGCTCCAAATTATTCATATGTGTATGAAATAATTTTTTATTATTATGAACATTTTATAAATATTTAATTCTGCATAGTAAAAAAAATGAATGTTTTTTACTTATTCTTATTCTTTTATTCATATTCTCTCATTCTGACCAGGCTGAGAAAAGCAATTGTCTTTCCTACCTCAATTAGTCCCACAGGACTCATTTCGCCAATGAAAAATCCCAAATAATTTAAACCTATGTCCAATAGAAACAAAGACAAATTAGTGGAACAAGAGCCAAACCTATGATATAACATTTTCTTTTACTCTAAGATACCTCTTTATTAAGTGAATTGTTCTGTTTGTGAAGTTATCAGTCTAGCTAGCCTCTAAATCTATTTAGAAGGAAGCTTGGGATTTTATCTCAATGAATGGACTGATTAGATGTTACATAATGTAATAAAAACTGTTACAACCAGGGCCTCTGGAAATAAGGAGTATACCTTTGTAAGATGGTGTATTTTGTAATAGAGGCGAGGATGCTACAGCTGTGAAAGGAAAAAATGGCACTCAGCTCTCTGTTTTCCTTTGACCAACCAAAGAAAAAAGCAGTAAGAAGTAATGGTGAATAAAAGGAAGAAAGGACTAAATGAAAGAAGGGTTCTGTCACCTTGATAGAGTTACATAGTCTTCACATGGGGTTAAGACTGTTAAATATGTTGCTTGTTAAGAAACTGAAGCCTAGAATGGATACGCTTGTTTAATTTTAGATTTCTCTAGGTATTATTATTTTAAAAATTATTTTCATTGATTTCAAAGAGGAAGGACAAGGAAGAGATAGAAACATCAATGATGAGAGAGAATCATTGATCCAGCTGCCCCCTGGGGATCAAGGCCACAACCCGGGCATGTGCCCTGACCTGGAATTGAACAGTGACCTCCTGGTTCAGGTCAATGCTCAACCACTGATCAACACTGGCTGGAGTCTAGGTATTATTTTAACACATCTTGGAAAAGGTGATTATAAATCCTAACTCAACTGTGTTAGAAAAAATAAGAAAAAAACAAGAAAACATCAAATTTACAAGTCACTACTGCGGAAACCATGAGTAGTCACATCTCTGCTAAAGTTCTCGTTGTTTCTCCTACTGTCAAATGGAAGGACAGAACACAAGCAAGACATTCTAGGCCAAAAAGTAGTCCTCTCTAGGAAACAAAGCTAAGGAGGGGGGAAATGAGGTTTCCAAAGGGGCATCTGATTAAAGAAAAGAAGCCAGGCAGACGGAAGCACAGAGGCTAACATAATGGCTATTTTGGTCCAGTGAGTACTGACCACGGGAGAAAAGGGGTTTATATTGTTACTCTCACTCCTATCTGACAAAGTCTAAAGGTTTCTAGGTCACCATGTACCCAGTTTTATCAGAGTGACTTTTAGATGTCACCTAACTATATAATTTATCTTCTGGCTGAAGTTAATCAAATAAACTAGGAGTTCTTTGAGGGCCAGGTTGACCCTGACCTT
The DNA here is from genome assembly GCF_000147115.1 of Myotis lucifugus. Classification (NCBI taxonomy): domain Eukaryota; kingdom Metazoa; phylum Chordata; class Mammalia; order Chiroptera; family Vespertilionidae; genus Myotis; species Myotis lucifugus. The sequence goes on from NW_005871173.1 coordinate 467,320, forward strand.
CACATAGTCATTCTTCATAGCTTTTTCAATGAGGAAACTATTTCCGTCTTAGGCAGTCTTAAAAATAACAAGGAGCATTTTCACAAGAACCTAGACATGAGGTGGGGGGAAAAATAACCATTTTCAGGTAGCTTTTCTTTCCAGCACATGATTACACTCTTTATGTTTTGATGTTAGATTTTCAGGCTGGCCAGCACTTATAGGGAAAAGAAAAGAAAGGCTACAGTGACTGGTCAAAATGCCACTGATTGGGATGGAAAAATAATGTATTAAAAAAATGATGAAATCAACACATCTAGATAAAGGTTTTAGGGATAACCACCTTGTCCTGAGTGTCAAGATGTAGAGGAGGCACCTCACCAGACTATAGCAAATGATGACATCTGGAAAAATATTCTCCGCATAATCAGACCAAAAAAAAAATAAATGATGGATGACTTAACAAACAAGTTCCTTCTTTTTTGGTGTCATTTACACATTATTAATGATTCATTCTAAAATTACTGAGTTTAAGATAAATACCACTTAGATTAAATTATGTGAACTATAATGTATTTGATTTTAATTATCCACTCATTTATCACGGTTTGTGGTTAATTTCCTAAAACCTCATTTAGGCATGATCAGAAATGTTTAATTATTTATAAATAAACTGTGTATTTTTTTTTATTTTTTAAACTTTTATCAATGCTATCCATGCACACATTCAAACAGTTCTACGAAGTTCAAGCACTTATTTTAAGGGCTCAATTAGCTCTACAGGATTTGCCAAGGAAAACATAGCTTCCTTAGACCCCTCACTCCACCTTACCCTCCGGGCAATCATTTTAATTCTTTTGGGTGTTCACCCCTGCATAAAGTATTTAGACTGCCACACCCTAACTTTTCAATGTTAGACATAATCTATGCATTCGTACTGTCAAAAGCTGAAGGCCACTTCTTTTCCTTCGCCTCTATGCACTCCACAGGCACACTTCTTACTTCCCTGTCTCTTTAATATTGTAGATTATCATTGTGAGTTGGGTTATCAGATCATATAGAAATGGAACAAAAAGCTGATTGGGAGGTTTGCACAAGAATGGAGCTTCCGTTTGTGGATTTCACTCAGATCTGTGTTCTTGAGGGGAATCAGAAGTCTCTTCAAGACAGCTACCTCGCAGGAGACCATGGTAGCTTCTACAGGCACAGGGACAGTCTCTCTCTAAGACTGGAGAGAACAGGAGCTTCTACTGGCTAAGGAGGCTCGGCAGGACTTAGGGTTTGGTTTTCTCTGCTTTGTCAGAATCTGCTCGCATTTTATTATCCCAATTTCTCAGGATTCAATCTTTCACAAGTAATGTCTTAAGTTTAATGTAAGAAATCCCAAAACTCTCAGCCTGCCAACATTTCTTTATTTTCTGTGGGACTGTGTTCATGAAGGTACAATATAGAACTGTATCATCAGCTATTATCAAATACTGACGGAAGAAAAAGACACTAAAAGCTCTCTATATTTGTATAACTACATAAGTAGTGCTGATTTTGTTTTTTGTTGTGCTCACATCAAAACAACCATGATAAATTCAGTGTCATAACAATAAGATTATTCTCCTGAGAAAGTCTAATGTTTCCCCTTATTAGATGAGAGCTCAATTATAATAGCTTTTTTCTTAATCTGGGTTTCCTTTTTATATCTGCCTCCATCCAACACAGGACTCTTATTCTTTTATCAGAATTGCAATGGTTTTGTGGTTTTATTGCATTTGTCTCTTCTTATTGTATTAGAGCACTTTGCTCAGATCATCACTGTAGTATTGACTACATATATTATTGCTAATTGCTGGCCTGCCCTAGGCAGTGAACTTCTTGGGTGCAGAGAACACAGGATATCCACTTTGGCATACTGCTGTGCCAGGCACATAGACGATGCCAACACATTTTTATTGATTTGCACCATGGAATTATTTACAAGCTACCTCAAATTCTTTTTGGTAGCAGGCAAAGTAAAACATAAATAACAATTCAAGTAAGATATCACAAAGTGTGTTTGGACCTCTTGACATTGGAATAAAATATTTTACTGTCATTCTTCTAGGAAAAGATAATTTCTATGCTATTTTTATAAATAAGAATGTCACACACAAAAAACACTAAAAGTTGTCAGTGCTGATTATTTCTCTCACCACAATGTGCTGAAAATCTCTGATGTATAAATCACTATTTTTAAGCACTGGAGAAAATTGCTGAATATAACAGAAGTGTAAAGAATAGTAAGAAAATATAATTTATCATATCAGGTTTCTATTAATGAGATCCAACTTTCTTATACTTCTTAAGAGTATGATAATTAGAAGAATGGTAACAAATACAGTAATGTCCTTAGTCTGTCCTTTAACAGAATATCTGTAAGCACCAAAAGGAAACCTTGAAATAAGTGTCATTTAGGTAAATACAGGTGTTAAGTGGAAGAGAAGCACAAATCTATTTCCTATAATGTTCCTTATAAAACAATCTCATTTTGAGAGTAAGAGGCCTATGGAACAAAAGCTAAAATTATCATGGGGTCTTAAGTGCTGGGTTGTATAATAAGCTTTTATTCAGGCACCAGGTTTTCTTAAAAATATATATTTGCATTGATTTCAGAGAGGTAGGGAGAGGGAGAGAGAGAGAGAAACATAAATGATGAGAGAGAATCACTGTTTGTCTGCCTCCTGCACACCCCTAACTGGGATGGAGCCCACAACCTAGGCATGTGCCCTTGACTGGAATTGAACTCCCCGGGCCGACACTCTATCCACTGAGCCACACCAGTGAGGGTCAGACACCAGGTTTGACTTAACGCTGGAAAGTTGTAGAACAGTTAACAGGGAATTCAGGATTCCAGGGTTCTAGTCCATAGTCCCTCTGTGAGCTCAGGAGAGTCACCCTTCCTTGATATTTCATTGGAAGCTCTGGGTAGAGTAGAAATGATATGATAAGTACTAATATTTACTAATACTTACTAATATTTTTTTTCTTTCTCTACCTTACTAAATATTACTGAATGATTATTTCCCATCTATATTTCCCTATATAGGAAGTATGGATCCTATAAGCTAGTAAACAAATTTATACTGACAGTAAAATAAAAACTATAATTTCAGTTGTTGAATGGTTAGTATTATTCATAAGGGCAAATTTGATGTCAAAATAATATTGTTTCTTATTTCAAAGCAATGGAAAATGGGTGGGGGATGCTTGGCGTGTAGTCAGCAGAAACTTCCACAGTTCTGGAGGCTGGAGATCAATGCCCTGGCAGATCTGGTGTCGGTGAGAGCCCCCTTCCTGTTCAATAGAGACCGTCTTCTCACTGTGCTCTCACGTGGTAGAAGAGTGGAACAAGGGCCTGGAGCCTCTTTTATAGGCAACTACTCGTATTCACAAGGGCTCTGATCTCATGACTTTATCACCTCCCAAAGGCCCCATCTCCAAATATCATCACATCGGGGATTAGATTCCAATATCTGAATTTTGGAGAAACAGAAATATTCAGTCTATAGCAGTCCCCCTGGTGTATGGTAGGGTAAGGCGGGGATATAAAGATCTATAAAACCCATCACACTTAGTTATTATTATTTACATCTCTGTGTCCCCCACCAGCTGTGGGTGCTGTGAGTCCTTCTTCAGAGATGATTCCCCTTTGTCTAACAGGACCTGGCACCCCATAAAAAACAAACACTCGATGCCCTGGCTGGTTTGGCTCACTGGGTAGAGCATCAGCCTGGGGACTGAAGGGTCCCAGGTTCAATTCCGGTCAAGGGCATGTACCTTGGTTGCGGGCACATCCCCAGTGTGGGGTGTGCAGGAGGCAGCTGATCGATGCTTCTCTCTCATCGATGTTTCTAACTCTCCATCCCTCTCCCTTCCTCTCTGTAAAAAATCAACAAAATATATTTAAAAAAACAACACTCAAATGAACTAGTGATTAACCTGTGATACCACTGGGACTGCATTTTCCAACCTTCATTCTGTCAACATTTTCCACAGCTTTCGGTATTTTGAAGCCAAATGTTTTATGAAATTTAATTTGTATCAAGTTGTTAATCACCCTCATTATCATCTAACCAGTCAGTACTATCTAAAGCTTATAAATAAAAGGAGGTATTTTATGGCTATCTTTCAAATTCATTTTAATATAACATTTTAAAACAGAAATATAGTATATAGTAGCTTCTAATAATTGGAAATGTATATTTTAAAAGTAAATGTATACTCAAAATTCAGAAAGAAAGAAGGAATATATTTTGGCAGATTATCAGATGTTCCCATCTATTTTGTATAATGTCTACAGATAATATTTTTATTTATTTACCTATTTATTATTTTCCAATTCTTTGATTTAAGTTATGTGATCTTAGTGAGCACATGAAAAAAAATAATTAAAATTATTTAACTAATGTGGTTTGATATTACATTATAATCATAAAAGAAAAATTAGGCTAATTAAGAGTATTTGGGGACTTTAAAATTCTTTCTTTTTCAACTCTGATGATAACTGAGGTTTGAATTATTTCAAGTTAGGTTATCTCATGATAATATACATAGATCTCATTTATGCTTGCATTATTCAAATCTGCTTGAATACATCTGTCACTTTTAATAATATGCTCAATATTTCAACATCATCAATTATTCCCACCTCAAAGTGTTTCGCCCTGTAAAAATTAAATCAGTAGTCACAGGAAAAAAGATTATACTAAGCACATTTTGAGTAAATTTAAAGAACAGTTGGCATAGCATTTAAAATATAAGATAAACTTGATATAAAATGAAAACTATAGAAAAAAATGAAAAATAGACATTGCCTCTCCTAACTTGACACATATTGTTTATGTGTAAACATGCAAAAGAGAAATACCCATATGAAAGCCAGTTACAGGACATTAAATCACATTTAAAATATTTTATGCCTGACATGTTTATTTCTCTTATAAGCTTATTAAAAAGCTATCTTAAGATGATGGAAGTATGTTGAAGTATTTTGAAAAAGTAGTAAGAAAAATAACTTTCTCCATACCCTGTATTTGATGAAAGATATATAACCCCAAATAGAATTGTTATCTGGGGATAGATACATGATCATTTTCTTCTTATGACTCATTTCTACGTCATATGTACCCTTACTTCAATTTTTTCCTTTTCATCTAAGATAGCAATCATAGCTCCAGGAGTTGAGAGCAACAAACCAATTGTCCCTATAAAGGTCAGTCTTAGTCATAGATAAGGCGGCGGACATCTGGGGGGTATGATTTCAGAGGCACAAGTGAGGTTCCGGTTCCTAAAATACCTTCTCCTCCATTCCCAAATTCATTCTACAGGATGTATTCTTTTACTTCAGTTAGGGGATAAGACCAAAAATATGAGCTCTTCAAACACATGCCACTTTGACTTAAATTTACAATGAAGACTATCCAAGTAAAGCCTTCTAGCTCGAAGGGTTTTGTAATAGAAAGAGCGAGAAGAGGTATTAAGATACAAGGTTCCTAAGCACCCAACACGGGTGGAGTTGGTGGAGTTAAGCTCATGAGTCAGATATACCTGGACTTACCTAGGGTAAGCATTTTTAAAACAAGACTCAAAAAAGCATCAACTGGGGGACAGAGGTTGAAGCGAAGGAGGGAGTTACATGGGTCAAATGAGTGTGTACCACCTAAGATGCTTAGCTTACAGTCTAACACATAGAGAGTACTCAGTGATGGTAGTTACTGTAATTATCTGTTAAAATAGAACAGAAAATTTTCCGTGGCCGATAAATCAGGTGTGCATGGCTGTATGCCTGGAAAGGTCATGAAGGAAAGTTAATCAGGTCACAGTGCATGACAGACTGCATCCTGCCTCGAGACTCCGGTCTCATGGTTGTTCAACCACTTACTCACCTACTGATAAGCTGTTCACAGAGCCAGGCTGCAACTATCCCCGGGAGAAAGAGAAAGGCATTTTGCTCTGACACCTCATGGAGACCTGCAGAAGGTTTTATTCTCGCGGCAATTCAATTCAATAAAAGTTATATGTGGTATAAAATATCACGCAAATTTTGCTGGATTTTGACACAGGGATGCTTTTGTTAATGCATCTGCAGGAATAAAGCTTTTAATTAAATAAATCATAAACTCTGGTTAGAATATGGGGGAGTAAGTCCTCAGACAACACAGAAACAGGATACTGAAAGATAGAAAAAATAATCCACTCTTAGAGATGCCAGTTCATGTGGAACTGGGTACAGAAGCCCCTCACAGATCCTCTATGGAGGTAATAACCATGAGATAAACTGTGACATGTAGGAAACAGGCTGGATGGATTACAGGGAAATCTCCAAACAATAAGGAATTGGACAATTAGGTATTTTCAGCTAAGTCCATTAAAAAGGAACCCTACTTCCCAAGAGTAGAAAAGTGCGAATCGTGCTCCCACAGCTTAATACCCAACAAAATAATCACAAGCACCCCTTTGAAAATAATTTGGTTTCTCTAGAAGGTTTTCCTACCCAGGAGGAACTGTTGGTTAAGGGAAAAGACTATGTATTTCAGTTTAACAAGTTATTTTTTAGGTGAAGTAAAAATATTCACACCCAACCTAACTCAAGGAAACAGAAATATATCAAAGAAAAGCAAACCAGAGTTTGCCTTTAGTTGAGTTCCGAGTTCCCATACCCAGTACACACATCTAAGTCAGCTTAGACCAAATGGAAAATAAATTCTTGCTATGTTTAGAAAGCCTACATAACGAAGCCAAAACAGACAGAAAAAGTCTGTGCTGTGTCTCACTCCGTCCTCAGCCCAAATTCCAAACCCGAATCTTGGAATTACCTCTTGCCTCCACTAAACAAACAGGAGGGGAAACAAAACAGAAAGTTTTCGCTGAGAAAGAATTGTATGTTACATAGGATTTTTGGTGAACTCTAATGGTAATCATTTGATAGCCAACTTTTTGTTGTATTTCCCTTGGGTAGAACTTAATTTGACCATATGATACCATAGACTATAGTAATACCTTACAACGTGTTTTCATTGGATTTTGGTGTCTTGGATATCAGATTCCAAAGGCAGGCATTTCAGAGTGTCTTTATTGTCCTTATCACCCAGCCTTTCCTGTAGAGTTCAGGTCCCTCTACTTGTGTCCTGTACTTATCCAAAATTAAGGAGAGATAGCCTTAAGAACAATATGGCAGGGACTTACTTTAAAAGAGCTATCCCTCCACGTGACAGGGCAAGAAGACTGCTTAGCAGATCAGAGATGTGGCGAGAAAGCTTTTCCATGCTTGGGTCTTGCGGGGTAAGGGGAACCAAAACAACAAAGTAATTTTTTTATGTCAATCAAAACCCTAGTCCTGAATATGACTGGAAGGACAGCAAGAATTTAAACTATTATTATGGGGTAGGAATCCAAGGTGAAAATTTTCACCTAAACCTGGTGCAAACAAGGCAAACCTCTGGGCACTTAGCAGAAGTCAATGCAAAAGGGCTCTAAAGAAACTTTTCAAGACGAGTTCATAGGAGTTACACATAAAAAATGCAGTCTCCGCCAGATATTAATTCACACTCAAAAAGTGCATACTGTCATAAAGAAATGATAAACTCCGTGGTGAAGTAAAAAAAAATAAATACTGTAAAGGAAGTACTTACATTTAGTAGAGCAGGAATAACTAAAGTGGAATGTCATAAAAAGTTCACAAGTAATGGGATAGAACTAGATATTTCAGACAAATGTCAATAAAGGAAATGTAGCATATCAGTTGCTAGGGCTGTCAGAACAGTATACCACAGACTGGGCAGCTGAAAATATAGAAATTAATTTTCTCACAGTTCTGGAGACTAGAAGTCCAAGGTCCAGGTGTTTCCAGCTGTGGTTTCCTCTGAGGATTCTCTCCTTGGCTTGAAGATGTCTGTCATCTTGCTCCTTCTTCACATGTGCATGCACATCCCTGAGGTCCCCTCCTCCTCCTATATAGGAAACAGTCATATTAGACGAGGGCTCCATCCTAATGGCCTCACTTTTAGCTTAATTGTCTCTTTAAAGAATCTATCTTCAAATATGGTTCTGAGGTACTGGGTGTTGGGACTTCAGTATATGAATTTGGGGGCAACATAACTCAGCCCATAGCATCTGGTACAGCTAAACTTGCTTCAGATAATATGGTATTAAATATAAAAATGCACTAATAGGTATTGCCCAGCCGGTGTGGGTCAGTGGTTGAGCATCGACCTATGAACCAGGAGGTCATGGTTTGATTCCTGGTCAGGGCACATACCCGGGTTACGGGCTCCATCCCCAGTGTGGGGTGTGCAGGAGGCAGTTGAACAATGATTCTCTCTCATCATTGATGCTTCTATCTTTTCTCTCCCTTCCTTTCTGAAATCAATAATAGGTATTAATGTACTAATTAGGTATGAATTCACTACACTGTGATAGAAGAGATGATTCTCAAGGAAATTCCAAAATCCCTGAAACTGTACACACAAAACAACTTAGCTTCAAAATATAGAAATCAAATATTATAAAGAAATGGACATATTCCTAATCTAAACAAGGGGTGTTAATGCACTTGTATGAGAATTGATAGATCAAAGAATCAAAAATGAGTAAGGATTTAGAAGGTTTGGATAATACAATTAACAGGCATGAATAAAAGTCTAGACCTAACAATTAAAGGATACACATAGTTTGAAATCAAACACTAAACATTTATAAAATTAGATTACATACCGGTCCCCAAAGAAAATCTCAGAAAATCAATATCATATTATGGGTGGGGAAAAAGGCCGCATGCTAACCTGACTAGTTCAGGGAAGGCCTGCATGGCGGTTTTGCAAACTCAAAGACCTAAAGTAACCACAAAGGATGGTCTGAACTTAAAAATTTCACTAGACAGATGTAGAGACAGAGAAGCTTCATCAGATGCTCAAAACTCAGAGGGAAGGTAGGGGAGGGAGGAGGGAAGGGGAGAGATCAACCAAAAGACTTGTATGCATGCATATAAGCATAAGCGATGGATGTGGACAACAGGGGGTAAGGGCAAGATTGGGGGGATGAGGGGACATTGGGGGGATAAGGACACATTTGTAATATCTTAATCAATAAAGGGGGGGGGGAGTAGTTTATAGTAGGTAGTCATTTCCTAGGCCAGTATATTCCCTGGCAAAGACCAACTTCTGATCTTTACCCAGCCTATTGTCTTTCTGCATCTAAGATAACACACCTGTGAAATGCCTGAGTCACTTCTAACTTCCCTTTTTCAGGACCCCTCAGGGCTCAACAAATGGTACCAGAGTGGAGACCACAAATTCCCTCATTGTTATTGTTATCATGTTAATTGTCAACTGTTAACTATCCTGTATCCACCTGTGTAACAGAAGCATGTGTCCATCATTCCACTTTTTATCCAATCCCAGAGGTTTTCCTGCTTTGCCTTCTCCCACCTCCCTAATCTATCACCAATGGATTTTATGTAACCACTTCTGGCTCCTCCTTTGATGGTAAATTATAAAAAAAAAAGTAAAAACCTGCCATTCTCCAGAGCATTATCCCAATTACCTTGAAGTTCTGCTTTCCGGCAATTGTGGACAGTTTGGCTCAAATAAACTCACAAAAATTCTTACAGGTTTGAATGATTTTTTTTTACGTTAACAATATTTACTACCTTCTCACTGTATTTTCTACATTTTAATAAAGTTAAAAATCTAGAGCAAAAAGGTGCACCTAAAACTCTACTTATTTAGAAATTTGAGTTTATTTATAAATAATTTTTGGATCTAAAATAAAGAGTAATGGGAATAATAAAAATAATTGTAATAACAGTGAAAATAATACATATTAAAACTTGTGGCCTACAGCTGATTCAGTATTGAGAAAGAAATGCATTGCCATAATTGTAAATGTTTAAAAAAAACACACACATTGAAAATTATTTATTAATTACTTTACCCCCAAAAAATAGAACAGGACAGTGGATGGAATACAAAGACCAAAACGGAAGAAAATTGTAAAACAGGGCCAGAAATTAATAATATAGAAAACAAAGGGAAGCTCCCCCAAAAGTTAAAAGCTAAAATTACCACCTGAAAACGGAAGAACTGTAGATAAAGCTCGAAAGAATGAAAAGAGCACGTTACCTACCGGTGAGATGATGAGGCCTCGGTTCTTGTCTTCTTGGAGGCAAGATTTCAATCAAGAGACGAAGTGTAGCAAAGTAAGAATTCATTGGCCGCAGCAAAAATGTACTTAGGACAGTGAACGAGGAAGGTGCATAGAAGTAACAGGAGAGCCGAGGCTGGGCTGCCTTAGCTCACTGGGAAGCCAGAGAAAAGGGGCCTTGGAGACAAGTTCAGGACGTGAGCCCAGGATGAGCCGTGCTGCCCATGGCTCCCCTGGTTACAAGTCTCATGGGGCTCCATAGAGGGGAGAAGGGGGAAGAGAATGGCCTAGCGTGCTCCCCTGGGGGAGAGCCCATGCTGGGTCCTTTGTCCTGAGCATATTGATGTCTCTCTTGCAGTTGGAAATCTCAGGTGAGGTGTAGGGAAGGCTCTCCGTAGAAGGACTATATATCAGCTTTCCAGGTGTGCTCTTTCAGGGTCATGGTCTCCACTGATTGGTCGGCCCCAGGGCAGGGGGTCATTAGTCAATGCAGCTGGTCCTGAGGCAGCCACAGCAGCACCTGTCTGGTTTTGCTGCCATTTGGGGACCTGGGGCTGAAATACAACTGAGGCCTAGATGTTATCCCAAGGGAGGAAAAGGTCAGGGGGTCCAAATGGCATGATCAGCCAGGGAGGAAAGGTTACCCTGGGGGCAAGGTCCTTGCTTCCCCAGTTTTGTCCCTTACTCGGCATCTGGGCTTTCTGCCTGGTGAGTTCCTGCACCTGGCCCATTGAGCTTGCTCTGCTCCTGTCTGTCTAACTGCCTATAACATTATGACTCCCCTTTTAATGATAAATTTTTTAAGAAATGAAATACAGCTTGACCAGCGTGGCTCAGTTGCTTGAGCATCATTCCATGCACCAGGTGGCCAGTTTGATTCCCAGTCAGGGCACATGCCCGGGTTTCCGGTTCAATCCCCACCCAGTACGGGGTGTGCAGGAGGCAGCCAATTGATGTTTCTCTCTCATTGATATTTCTATGTCTATCTCCCTCTCCTTTCCTCTCTCTCTAAAAAAATCAATAAAAACATATTTTAAAAAATGAAATACATAAAAAATTGGTTTTAAAAATAAACTAAGACAAATATACAGTTTAACTATAATATACATGTATATATGTAAATGTATATGTATACATACATATAATGTAAATGGACATGTAAATGCATATAACACTTTTGAAGCCAAATCTGAGCTCAAATATCTACTGACCAGGACTTTGATGCAGGTAAAGGTGGACTCATAGTTCACCCACTGAAAACAACCACAAAAAGTGAAGAAAACATTTTCAGGTTTGCTTACAGAAATAACAAGGCACAGTTGTCCCGTTAGAGCAGCGGTTCTTAACCTGTGGGTCGAGACCCCTTTGGCGGTCGAACGACCCTTTCACAGGGGTCACCTAAGACCATCCTGCCTATCAGATATTTACATGACGATTCATAACAGTAGCAACATTACAGTTATGAAGTAGCAACGAAAATAATTTTATGGTTGGGTCACAACATGAGGAACTGTATTTAAAGGGCCAGAAGGTTGAGAACCACTGCTTTAGAGTGACTTTACTTACAAAAAATAAGTTTAAAGTTAAAATCATTAAGGATTTTAAGAGGGTGTGAGCAGAGCACTAAGCCATTCTAGACCTGCTGAGTGCAGAGCACAATGTGACTACACAGGTCAACACTCACGAAGTGGGGCCCTGACCAGGTCACTCCCGAGGCTACCGGGGAATTGAAACTCCTTGAAGATGAGATAGCTTTTTTTCTAAGGTGTTTGTTTCTCGGGAGCTTCTAGCACATAATCAGATTTTCTTTTTATAAAAATCGTTCTTACAGGGGAGTCCAGGTAAGAAATTCTTGAAGTAGTTTTGCTATTAGTGAAAATACTCATTCTCCACTCTGTCTTTGAGCCTCGTGAAAAACTGGTCACTGGAAATCACTTGAAAATGGTTTGTTTATCAATCCTCAGAGATCCAACTTCCATGAAATATATTTAACTGGCAAAAAAATTCAGTATATGCCTTTGCTTATATTTGGTGAATAGTGAATCATAAGATTGGAATCTTGACAGTGAATTCCATAAAATACTGACACCCTCTTCCACAAAAATAAACTAGGAATATATTTAAGTAGAACAGAAATTATGCTTCGAAAATGCTTTTTGATGCTAATAACCTAAACTATTGTTACTGAGGACATCCTTCAATTTGACTACATTCCCAAATAGCTCCAATAATCGCTAAAACACTGCCAAAGCCCTTGAGTTTCTATGAACTCGTTGCCTGTAATGGTATGCAAGAGGGAGAGAGAAAGAGGACACGGGCACAGCTGTCTTCACAAACAAGAACAAAATGGCTTCAGAGAATAAAGCACCTGCTTGTGGGAGTAAATATGAACTAGAAGGTGAGAGCCAGTGTTTTTCAGGTGGACACCCTGGAGCAGCCCACGGTGTTGTTTTGTCTCCTTCTCTTCTCTTTAGGACGAAGGGAAAGAGTCCTCAAGTGAACAGTGAGCTAAGGCTGCTGTTCCATTCAATCGGGTTTTGAAGTAAAGACAAGCACTAGAGATATAAAATCTATGATTCTATGCATCATCGAGATTTAAAAAGAAACACTTTGCTGTTGGGTTTAAACTTGAGGTGATTTCAGAGATAATCTAATTCAAACATTCTATTTTGCACATGAGTTAACTTCAAGGCACAAGTGACTTGCCCAAAGATAGTAAGCATGTTCATATTTTAAAAAGAACAAATCCAGCCCTAGCTGGTTTGGTTCAGTGGATAGAGCATCGGCCTGCAGAATGAAGGATCCTGGGTTTGATTCCAGTCAAGGGCACATGCCAGGTTTTTCGTTTGGGCTTGATCCCCAGTAGGGGGTGTGCAGGAGACAGCCAATCAATGATTTTCTCTTATCATTGATGTTTTTATGTCTCTCTCCTTCTCTCTTCCTCTCTGAAATCAACAAAAATATATTTTAAAAAAGAACAAATCCAATTTTGCAAATGAAAAATGTGTAGATAATTTAATGAAATAAATTACTATTATTATTCCTAGTTTATAACAATTTTAAAAAATATGTTTTATTGATTTTAGTGAGAGAGGAAGGGAAAGGGAGAGTGAGAGAAACATCAACCAGCTGCCTCCTGCACGCCCCCTACTGAGGATTAAGCGTGGAATAGAACCTGCAATCTCTGGGTGCATGGGGCAACATTCAACCCACTGAGTCACATGGGCCAGGGCTATAACGATTTTTAATAGTACTGGATTATACAGATATGGTTGAATGCGAAAAAGAATAAAAATCTACCCAGTTATTCCAGTACTATTAATCTGGGTTAAAATGTTCAAGAGTATTTACAAAGACAAATATCTGTTTATACTATAACAGATTATTATTGTGCCTACAAACTTTTAAAAGATATAAGAAAATATTACAATTTTTATAAAAACTATTCACATTTAACAATGTTTCATGTTATATATATATATATATTAAGTACCACTAAAGTGAATCTATAGATACCATGTATAACATATATATACAAAATGTGTGTAAATATGTATTATCTATAATAATAAAAGTGTAATATGCTAATTAGACTGGACATTTTTCTGGATGACCTTCTGGACAAAGCCGGGGCTGCGAGGGAAGCCCGGGTCCCGGGTGCTGGAGGGAAGCCAGTGCTGGCAGCCCAGGGAAGGAAGGCCTACTCTTGTATGAATTTTGTGCATCAGGCCTCTAGTATAGTATACTAGGCAGTATATTTCCTTGTAACTAAAACTTATGAATATCACTGCAAATTCCCGTGCCTTTTCATAGGCAGAAAAGATAGGAGACATCTGTCACAAAGAAAGACAGTTCCATAAATTTTCACTTGGCTATCCACCTCCACGTTGGATTTCAGAAACACATTTTGGTGATTCATAGATATAAAGACAATATTGACAATAAAATAGACCCATAAATAAAGGGAAATCAAACCTTTCATACAAGGAATCCATGTAAGAAATCATTTTGTAAAATTAGAGAAACTTGTTCTAAATTGGCATAGTACTTGCAAGTCCCTAAAAGGAAAAAATAAATGTTTGTAGTTTTCATTTTTTAACAAACACGGAGTTCCTCCTCACCCCTCGAAAACATGTTTTGGAGTTTTATAGTGCCTAGCATTATTTTTTCCCCAGTCCCTTGCTTTCTGAAACATGTTCAAGAAAAAGTGATTAATTAATTAGTCAATGGAAATCCATCATGTATTTTCCTTAATTAACTACACTGAGGAGGAGAACAGCACTTCACAAACCTTAATGTGCATATAAATCACCTGGGGACCTTATTAAAATGTTGATTCTGATTCAGTAGGTCTGGGCAGAGACTCAGAGAAGGCATTTATATATTGGGTGTGAACCAGCCATTGAGTGTTCCAAAAAGTAGATTTAAATGTAAGAAGGCTTTTGAAGTTCTTTTTTCGTTATTATTTGCTTCTATTTTAGTTATAGAAAACAGATTGCAAAGTGCCTTAGGAAAACGTGTTAGGAATATTTGCAAGGCCTGCTTGAGAGTAATTAAGTAATTTTTTCCTGAATTAATGCTTTGCTAAGCACCATCCAGACCAGTGGTTCTCAACCTTGGCTGCACATTAGAATTACCTGGGATTCTTTTTAAAATCCTGATTTCTGGGCCTCATCCTCTGGAAATTCTGTTTCTTTGTTATGGGGTGGGGCCACAACATTAGTAACAAGAACAGAATATAATATATTTAGAAAAATAAAAGTTTTGTTGCTTTGGCTAAGTCATTGAGTGCTCTCGCTTCTATTATAAAATGGGGCTTTTTGAGACAGGGCAGATACTGTGCTGCCTTCCCTCAGCAGAGAAAAAGTAGAATCTGATAAAAACGCATCACACAAACTTG
>NW_005871173.1:482468-495769 GCF_000147115.1 Myotis lucifugus
CAAGGGTTGAAGAACCCACTGATCCAGAACCTGGGGAAAGAGTCCTCATAAAGCGTTAGCAAAGGAATACCTGCTGTTCTCCCTACTGACAGTGTAAAATGCAGCCGGACAGTTCAGTTATGAAAGTTCATTTTCTTCAACCCTTTAATCTTCTCAACCTTTCTCCAAGGTAACAAAACTCCCTAGAAAGAAGACAGGTTTTTTTTTATAGGATTTAATTGTGTGTGTGTGTTTTAAAAAAATCCTCCCCTGAGGATATTTTTCCATTGATTTTTAGAGAGAGTGGAAGAGAGAGAGAGAGATAGAGAAATATCGATGAGAGAAACATATCGATTGGTTGCCTCCTGCAGGTGCCCCGACCATGAGCCGGGTAAGAGCCTGCAACCAAGGTGCATGCCCTGGACCGGAATCAAACCCGGGACCCTTAGATCAACAGGCTGACACTCTATCCACTGAGACAACCTGGTTAGGGCAGGATTTAGGTGTAGATAAAGCAGAATCCAGTTATCCTAGGCAGCTTACCTCCACTTCCTAAGCCTCTGGTTTCTTACCTGTAAATATAATAAAAATTCTCTTTCATTGAAGTAACACCTCCAATGCATCAGACACTGTTGTAGCCCTTGAGGTGGATCCATAAACAAAGAGACGTAGACTTCTCCCTCCTATGTTTTTTGGGTGGAAATGTTGTTTATAAGTAGGCCTGACACACACCTGACACTCAGAAGGGGTAGTAATTAGCTGTATTTGTAGCTTCCAACTCCGATGCTTTCCAGCCAGGTAACTCCTGGGTAAGTGGAACTGCCATTTTCATACTTTCATGGCAGCTCCCACCTACTAGTGCTCACTATAGTCTGGGCACAGTTCTGAGTGCTTCACCAGGTGTCTACACTCGTTCAATCCCCACAGCAAGCCTATGAGGCAGTTTGTTCGTCTCATTTTACAAGGATGAGAACACATAGGGAGGACATTAAGGAAATTCCGGACCACAGAGCTGGTGGATAACAGAGCTGGGATCTGGATTTAGTCTCCAGAGACCCTACTCTTAACTATAGCGCCTTGGAGTAATGAAATTAGAACCCATTTTCTTAAATTTTATTTTTATTGTTGAGAGTATAACAGATGTCCAACCAAGTGCCAAAAAATCATCTATTAAAAATGTCTGCGCCAAAGTATGTATTAGATGGGCTTATTATGCCCTCTGGTGGCAAACCAAAGCAGGGAAAGAAAAGGAAGTTAGGTGCCCTAGGAAGACAAGCCCCCAGTTTGCTGACATTCTGGGCTCTTCAAAAGTTTGCAATCTCAAGACAATGGCTGGAAAATCTCTCAGGAATAAAATGTGAGAATACTGAGGAAGATTCGAGATAGTTAACATGACATCGGGCCCTCGCACATTGTCTACACACAGCAAAGCCTGCAGAGTGACAATGGTGTGGAGGGATCTTTTGGTAAAATCTCAAGGGACAAATATCAGATTATAATGTTATTAGAAATAATTTTAATTAAAAAGGTTTTGCCAGCATGTCAAAAAAAACATGATCATGACCAATACATCTCCTAGGACAATGGAAACTAAGGAGAAAATAAACAAATGGGACTACATCAAAATAAAAAGCTTCTGCACAGCAAAAGAAACCATCCACAAAATGACAAGAGAGACCACTGCATGGGAAAACATATTTGCCAATGATACATCCGATAAGCGTTTAATCTCCAAAATTTATAGGGAACTCATGCAACTTAACAAAAGGAAGATAAACAATCATTCAAAAAAATGGGCAAAGGACCTAAATAGACATATTAAAAAAATGCTGAGTCACTAATCATCTGAGAGATGCAAATCAAAATGACAGTGAGGTACCATCTGACACCTGTCAGAATGGCTATCATCAACAAATTAACAAACAAGTGCTGGAGAGGATGTGGAGAAGAGGGAACCCTGTCACTGCTGGTGGGAATGCAGACAGATGCAGCCACTGTGGAAAACATGTATGGAGTTTCCTCAAAAAATTAAACATGGAGCGCCCATTTGACTCAGTAATCCCACTTCTAGGAATATGTCCCAAGAAATCAGAAACACCAATCAGAAAGAATATATGCACCCCTATGTTCATAGCAGCACAATTTACAATAGCTAAAATTTGGAAACAGCCTAAGTGCCCATCAGCAGATGAGTGGATTAGAAAACTGTGGTACATCTACACAATGGAATACTATGCTGCTGTAAAAAGGAAAGAACCCTTACCATTTGCAAGAGCATGGATGGACCTGGAGAGCATTATGCTAAGCAAAATATGCCAGTCAGAGAAAGATAAATATCACATGATCACACTCATTTGTGGAATGTAACAACATAAACTGAGGAACAAAAATAGATCCAGAGACATAGAAGCAGCAAACAGACCATCAGACCTCAGAGGAAAGGCAGGGGCGGGTGAAGGGTAAGAGATCAACCAAAGCACTTGTACTCATATAAGCCTAACCAATGCAAACAACAACAAGGGAGTGAAGGCCTGGGCTCGGGGGTGGGGGTGGGCTGGGAGAGGTCAATGGGGGAAAAAGGGGACATTGTAATTCTTTCAACAACAAAGAATTAAAAAAAACAAACAAACACGATCATGAAGCTATTGTACACCATCTTCTCCTAGATGAATTGCTAACAAATGTGGTATTCCCTTCATTGAAGTGCTAGGTTTGTCAGGATTCATGAATTCTTGAGACATGGCCTAAGAGCTGCTTCTGCAACTCCCTATCTTCATCCCCAAAACTAAAGCCAAGGTAGAATAAGACACTATTTCTTTGCTCATCAAAGTATACACTCAAGTAGTTTAAATCCAATGGTCCTTAAATGCAAACTGACTCGTACAACCTGATGCTTGAACAGCCTCTTTTATGATGTTACCAACACTGATACTTTCCCTCTCCTCAGGCAGTGGAGGTGGGGTGGGAAGTACTGCCTTTTTATGCTCTCTTCCCACTTCCTCTCAGTCCCAATCTGAGAAGCACCGTGCTCCCTGGAGGCTGGGAGGTTCTCAAAATACTTCCTGTTATTCCTGGTACTGTATTCCCTGGAGGGTGAGAAACTGACACCCTCAACTAGGCTCTCTAAGGATTCTCCTCTCTGCCCCTTATTGCGTCTTGCAGGGAGATGGTGATGGCATTAAAAAATTGCAACCAAAATGTAAATAGTCTATATCTATCTATTCTCGCTTAACACTATGTGGTGGCCTTAATCTTCTAAAACACAAATTGAATAGAAAGCAGCAATACTGTTTGATCCACTTTGATATTAAGCTTCGCAAACTCAAAAATACGGTGTTATGAGAGCACCATCTTGTGGCATGTTGTTTACATTGTAGGCAAGGGGGAATATCGGCAATCAGGGTCAGATTATGAATTTAAGAAATGACTTTAATAGAGGAACTACCATTGTTTTCTGTTATATGCAGTCTTTTTGGCAAGTCCTCAAGCTGTGTGAATGGGGATGACAAATTTCCCAGCCACAGGATATGAACATGCTCAACTCCGGGTACCAGATAACACTCCAGTGTGAACCTTGACTGAAGACAAGCCAGACCAAGTTAGTACATGTGTGAGTAGTCCTGGGGCAGTCCTAATTATATTATTATTAACTAGTGGCCTGGTGCATGAATTCATGCACATTGAAAGGAAATTAATTAGAAGAAATATTTTAATCTCACTATTTGCCCTTTCTCTATAATAGAAGTGTCAGAGATGAAAGAAAATTATAAAATGTACATGAAAATAATATATAAATTAATAAAAGCAGTAACAATATAACAACAGATATTTTCCATGAAATTTTTACTGCCAGGATCTTTGTTTATCATTAATTTTTAAAAATATGCCGGGTATTCTGGAAAATTTATTATCATTTGGACAAACTTTGCCTTTGCTGCAACATTGAGTATCCACCACAACTGTGTTCAATAATTGCATCCTCATTTACCTCATTTTCGCGATGAAGGCAGTTCCTACCAGTATTGGTAGTACTTGTTGATGCCAGTTCTTCAGACGTCGCTTTCTTTTGGCTTCAGAGATACGTTGTGCCAATAGTTGTTCTTCAGACATATTCTGTTGACAAACGTGGCTCTTTTTCAGCCTCAGAGGTATGTTGTGCTAATAGTTGGTCTTCTGATACATTCTTTCGACACCAGGGCTTCTTTTGGCTTCAGAGGTACATTGTGGCAACAGTTGGTCTTCAGGCATATTCTGTCCACAATTTTGGCTTCAGAATGTCAACAAAAACATGACGTCTTTACCCAGTGCCCACAGCCACCATTTGTGGGCTGGGCTGGGCTGTGGGCCGCCTTTTGCACCATGGCAGCGTTGACTGCGATTTGGTGGGTTGTCACTCTGGGGTGATGGCGGGGTCTGTGTCCCTCATGGGGGAAGCCGAGGGTTTACATAAAGGTGTGAATACCCAGGTTGGGATCATTGGAAGACATTTTAGAGGCTAACACAGTCTGCTCTGAC
Organism: Myotis lucifugus; assembly: GCF_000147115.1. NCBI lineage: Eukaryota > Metazoa > Chordata > Mammalia > Chiroptera > Vespertilionidae > Myotis > Myotis lucifugus. The sequence goes on from NW_005871173.1 coordinate 486,963, forward strand.
TCCCATAATTCCCATCCCTCTCATATAAAAATTAGACTTAGCCTCTCCCTGAACTCTTGAAAACCTCATTCAGCTTCAGCTCATATAGCTTCAGCTCAAAATCGAGAATCTCACCACTTCAATCTGACCCTGGTAAAGGTGAGGTTTTTGAGGTATGTTCTTGAAATACAATTCAAGTGTGGTTCCTTCCAAGCTAAGGACTTGTACACTAAAGGGGAAATTTATCTGTCTCCCAAACACCCGATTTACAATGGCTGCACAGGCAGTGTCCTAAGTTCAGGAACAAGTCAAGGAGGCCCACTCTCATTATTTCTATTCACCATGAAGGTTCTAGCCAGGGTAATTTTAGACAATAATCTGTTATAAAAACCCCTTGGCTATGACACCGTCATGACCACAGACTGGTCACCAGGAGGCTGCGTGCTGCGTGCATGGCGAGGTGCACGCGGGTGGGCAGGGACTTGACTCTGAGTCCTACCGGCGCTGCGGGTCTCGCTAGCTGGGCCTCTAGTATTAAAATAATGCAGCTGCTGTGAAGTTTGACAGTTCCTCAAAAAAAATTAAACATAGAATTATCATGCTATTCAGCAATTGACTCCTAGGCAAACCCAAAGTAATAAAAAACATATTCAGACAAACTTGTGTATGATTTTCATATAAGCATCATTCAAATGTCTACCAAAAAAATGTGATATATCTGTATAGAGGAATATCATTCAGTTACAAAAAGAAATACTTAAACATGCTACAATATGGATGAACCTTGAACACATTATGTTAAGTGTATACTTTCACCTATGTAATATGTTCAGAATAGGTAACTATAGACAGAAAGTTGATTAGTGAATGCCAGAAGCTAGGGATATTAGGGGATGGAATTACAGGGACTTACTGGGGGCGGTTGATAAAGAAGAAAAAGACATTTGGCACATAATAAATTCTCCATACTAAAAAAGATGAAATGTTTTTAGACACGCAAATGCTGAAAGACCAACAAATCTGCATTCTAAAAAAAATTAAAGCCCTTCTACCAGGTAAGACATATAAAAGTTCACATTTATTAAATTTGTGATAATTTTATTCATAACAGGACAAAATTTATTTTTACATATATATACAAATCATTTATTTTCTCCACATAAAAATAGAAATATTTACATATTTACAAAAATATTAAAACATACAGACTTTACATATCAAGGCAAACAGGATTTCACAAAGGACACATGGAAATATACACACTGAAAAAGACATTAAAGAAATGTGACAAAACATTTAAATTAAGACTCCAGACTTGCTACTTCAAAAGACATTAATTTGGTAAGGCAAATAAAATGTCTCAAATACTAATAGATGGCAAACAAAATTTAGGTAAGATTGTGTAGGTAAAATTACATGAGCTCCTTTATTAAAACATTCAATTTTATTTTATCTCTAAAACAAATATAAGGTGTCCATATTTTTTTCTTAAAATATTTAAATTTCCTGATTTATGCTGAGAACTTTGAACTTTTTCACATTAAATTATAAAATATTTTAAGAGGTTTGCATCCTCCACTTAGAAGGGGGGCAGAAATCCCTTGCCGGGTACTCAATTCAACATAAAATTGAAAATCACAATATTCTTACTAATTTTTTAAATTAAAACCTAACATTTTCTGACTAACCTTCATAATCAGCTATAACAGATATTAATAAAATATCACAATCGTCGTAAATTCTGCTTGCTTTTCTTAGTACCAGGCAGAGGAGTCATTTTACAACTGGCTTTTAGAGACTTGCCATTCGAACAGTCTTTGGTGGTATGATAATTACACAGACATCTTGTACAATAATCAAACCCACAGCCTTCTCTGTTGCAGATTGCCCTCTGTAAATAGCAATCATATTTTGCAGGTGAATTACAGCGAATACAGGCTTTGAGGCTTTCATTCTTTTTCAACGTCTTGGCAACCTATTAAGAAAATCCACAAACAAATTTTAGTAAATACTGAATTGAATGTAACTTCGGAAAAACAAGAATGGCACCTCTGTACCCACCCCAATACAGGCATAAAGAACCAATGTGACACATAAGAGAACTCCTCCTTTCCCCAAAGGACCCTCGCCCTGATATTATCAATGAGCGAGAGATATTATCAGCCAGTTCAGTAGTAATTTCCTAACGCTATTTTAAATATGTTCTTTTCCTTCATGAATGCTACTCACACGTCAATGCCTGACTTAATAGGCACCTCTTCTGTGACATTTCCCTAGTATCACTCAGGAGTTGGCAGCACTTTTACCTCTAGTCTGGTTTTCTTAAAGTGCCTATTATATTACATACTTTTTCTGTAATGTAGCTATTTTTTATTCTAGATCAGCCGTGGGCAAACTACGGCCCGTTTGAAATGAATAAAACTAAAAAAAAAAAAAAAAAAAAAAAAAAAAAAAGACCGTACCCTTTTATGTAATGATGTTTACTTTGAATTTATATTAGTTCACACAAACACTCCATCCATGCTTTTGTTCCGGCCCTCCGGTCCAGTTTAAGAACCCACTGTGGCCCTCGAGTCAAAAAGTTTGCCCACCCCTGTTCTAGATTATAAGGCTATGAAGGTTACTACCCTGTTTTCTTATCTATGCAGTACCAGTAAGATAGCAGATGCTCAAAAAATGCTTTGGAATAAACTTACATTATAATCAGGCATCAGAGTAACAGAGAGAATACTAAATTTCATTACATAAAATTTGTATTTATTGACCAACAAATGAGGTCAACATTTTATTTCAAAACATATACTCTTTTAACTATAATTTTTAAGTTAAGTTTGCAAAATTATCCATGTGAGAACTTTTGTAATACACATTACCCAGTGATGTGAAGGTTTAATAGGAGGCCCTGAATTTCTGAAAAGTTGGCCCTGTTCTGCTTAGATAGCAAAGAACTTTAAAATCAAGAGTCTCCATTATTTTCTTAGTATTTCTTAATTAGATTTCAACATCACTAAACTGTCCAACAATGCCAAATGTATATTATTTTTATCACAGAAAGGCATCTCTGTACTTTCCCAATATATTAGTTGAGTTATGAAATGGTTTCTTAATTTCTAACACTTTGGAGAGTAGAATGAAGGGTACAGAAGATTAGGCCTCCAATAATAGTTCTAATTATGCAATGATTAAATTTAAAGTTCTCCCTTTCTTACTTTAAACCAGCGGTTCTCAACCTGTGGCTCGCGACCCCTTTGAGGGTCAAACGACCCTTTCACAGGGGTCGCCTAAGACCATCAGAAAACACATATATAATTACATATTGTTTTTGTGATTAATCACTATGCTTTAATTATGTTCAATTTGTAACAATGAAATTGGGGGTCACAACATGAGGAACTGTATTAAAGGGTTGTGGCATTAGGAAAGTTGAGAACCACTGCTCTAAAATCCTCTTAACAATAAATACCCCATACGACTCTAACTTATCGATAAACAAAAAAATTACCTCAGAGAATTCACTGTGCCAACTATAAGTAGAACCTTTCTTATCAGCTGGATCAGATAACTTGTCTTGAGCATCATTTTTGAGGGGAGTCTGGGCTGCTGATTTTTGAACAGAAGCTAATGCAGTTCTAAACATACCATATTCTCTGGTTAAAGCATGTGATGAAAACTTAATGTTCTTTTCCTAATTAAAAAAAAAATAATAGGATTTCAATTTACCTACACATGCTTAAAAAAAAAACAGCCACACATAAGTATTCACATAAACATTTAAAGGCTAATAACTAAATTATCGACAGAAATTACAAACCAAAATGTGAGCATTTGACATGCTTAGTCTATATAGCATTGAATACATGATTTTTAAAGTTCTGCCAGAACAGTAATTCTTCCTTCCAACAGCAGAGGGCAATAGTCATGCTTAAGTGTCACTATAGTGTCATGAAGATTCAATACCACCTTTTAGATTAGAAAATTTTCCATTAACACCAGCTTATTAATAAAGAAATTAAACTTGGAGAATGAAAGCAATACTAACCTAGAGCAACACAGCTAATAAGTAGCAGCACCAAAATTTGGACCTAAGTCTGCCCACTCTTCAGTCTGAAATATATATTGATCTTGAGGTATTTTTTTAAATTTATTTTTATTGTTAAGTATTATAGGTGTTGATCTTGAAGAATTTTTGAAAGTAAATTAATTCTCTTCTATATTAAGAATCTTCAGTATATAATTTACTATATATCAGGTAACTAAAAAAATACACACAAAATGGCAACCTATATTAGCTGTATAATCAACACACACTGAGAACTGAGTAATTTTCCCTTCAGACATTCCATTTTTAGGACTAAACAACCGAAGTGGGATTCCTTACCCTTTCCATATAAATTTTATAATGAGTTCTAGTAAAGGTTGAATTGCTTTTTGAATGTAACAGATTTCCAGATCACCTGTTATCTTTTCTAATTTCCCCCTTCTATTTCTAATGGTAAAAATCACTAGCTACTGTATATTATACTGAAAACATCAACTGCAAAGACTTACAGTAACTCTTTGTATTGCTTTATTGTACAACTGCAATGCTCGCTTATCATCTTCTAGAATCTTCTTCCAAGTTGTGCTCACTTTAGACACACTGGAAAAATAAATGGTTATGAAATACACAATTAAAGCATCACAAAGAGCTCAGATGAATATACTATGGAAACATTAACGTGCATAAAGAAATTTTTATTAGCACTTTTTCTTAAATATAACTTTACATTATTAGAATTGCCCAGGGCACTTAAGATTTAAGGATACCTCATGCTTAGCATTTGGGTTTAATTGGTCTAAAATAGGGGACAGAGTTCTGTATTTTTAAAAAAGTTGCCTATCAAGTAATTCTATGTGCATCCAGGCTTAAAAACTACTAATTTATATTTCACTAGAGGCCCAGTGCACAAATTCGTGCATCGGTGGGGTCCCTAGACCTAACTTGTGGGATCAGGCCGAAACTGGCTCTCCAACATCCCTTGAGGAGTCCCGGATTGCGAGAGGGCACAGCCAGGCCAAGGGACCCCACCAATGCATGACTGGGGCTGGGGAGGGATGCGGGAGATTGGCCAGCCAGGGAGGGGCCACGGGGCTCCAGGGTGTGTCCGGCCTGTCTCCCTCAGTCCCAATCGGCTGGATCCCAGCAGCAAGCTAACCTACCAGTCGGAGCATCTTCCCCCTGGTGGTCACTTCACGTCATAGTGACTGGTTGACCAGTCAACTGTCTGCCTCCTGGTGGTCAGTGCACATCATAACGACTGGTCAACAGTCTACCCCTTGGTGGTCATTGCATGTCATAGCGAGCAGTTGAGCGGCCGTAGCATAGTATTAGCATATTACGCTTTGATTGGTTGAACGGCCGACTGGTCGACCGGACACTTAGCATATTAGGCTTTTATTACATAGGATTTTTTTTCACGTTATCTGCAAACATCAAGTAAGCATCTGCAAACATCAAGTAAGCAGCCACTGCCTACTATCTGTTAGCTATTTGGTAAACGTTGTAGACAGATTTTAAAGTGCTTAAGGACACACTGTTATTAGTAGCAATCAACTTGTGATGTTGATTATCCCTTAAGAAGCTAGCCAATAAAAATCAATATTTACTTATCTGTTTTGCTTTAGCTACATGTTTTATAAAGACCAGTGTAAAACACTTGCAAAGAGTACTTCTGAACACTTAAATGGCCTGAAAGACCAGAAATCATCTCATATTTCAACTGCAATAAGTCACAATGCTTATTACACCTGTACACTAGAACTAGACATTGTCTTATACTTAAGCCAGAAAGATGTAGCTTACATAACAGAAATTTCAGAACCCAGAGAAAAAAAGATCCCAATCTAACAAAAATAATTTGCATTAGTGTATTATACGAATACTCAGAGCAACAATACTTACTTGATTAAGTCCATATCGCTGAGCTGTGTTAAAATATTTGCTAAGAGATGTCTGAGTCCCCTTCGAAAGAGTTCACTGAGAATATCTACATATTCTAGGCCCATTTTTCTGCCAATTATATTCTGTAGTCGAAAACCTACATCATACTCCTTTAGCTTCTCCCAATCTATTTTATGATTCCGTCTGGAACTCTTTTTTAATGTTGAACAAACAACTTTTGCAAAATGAAGAGCTGGCATCAAGTTTTTGTTGGGATATTGGTCTGGGCTTTGAGTCTGAGGTAGACAAGACTGTGGACTGCCATTGCAATTTTCTTCTAGGGAAAGGCTAGCCTCTTCCTGTTCATCCAGGATACTCTTTTGGGAAAACGAAAAATAGCCACTGTCTTCATAAGGTCCATTGGTTTCTAGTTCTTCTATTTCATTTGATCTATTAAGTGTTGGTTGCACATGTTGATTTTCCTTGTTATGCAAGGGTTTGTTCTCAGTTTCAAGTTCTACAATCCTGGGGCTCACAATAGGTGACCCGATATCTGATAGCCTTTCATAGTCTTTAATGCAGTCTTTATTAGAACTTTCCAAACATGCAGAAGTGTAGGAACCTAGCCTTCCACTGTCATCCGGTTTTACCAGCTTAACTCCAGAATGAACATGGTTATAGTTAAAATCATACTTCATTTTGATAGAAAGAACAGAAGTTTCTTTGCAACCTATAAAAAGAACATAACATATTTACTTCTTAATAACAAAATTTTAACATATCCTTACTATTTAAAATGGGATATAATATTTAATTACTTTGCATCTCTTAGCTCTGTGTATTGCCTAAGTGGTTGTGAAGTTATCAAAGTTTAATTATGGAAATGTGACAATATGAGGAAATATTATTTTATATATACATATCTTATTCTTAAAAGGGTACTTCAAAACAGATTGCTCTTAGACCTGTATAGCTAACTACATTTGACTTTTAGAATCTATATTGACTGAGTAAAAAATAGTGAAAGAGGGACTATTTAACAGATATCTGTGCTTATAGAAAAAATAAGGAGATGTGAGGCATCAAGACTGGGGTCTCAGGTCAGAGATACCCTTATAGTATCAAATACTTCTAGAATCAGTGTTTATACCATGGACTTGAAATGACACTAGTCAGCTTTACTTAAGCATAACTCAAAAAAGTCAACACTTGTACCATCAGCCAAAGGCCTTAGAAATCAGTTAAAAATATCTTTAAATCAAGCATTCTCAAAGTTGTACACTACTGATCGACAGTTGGACAAGATAACTCATCATTGTTGAGGGCTGTCCCATGCATTGTAGGATACTTAGCAGCTTTTACCCATCTGATGCCATTCACAGCCCCTACCCCTTAGGTAGGATTATGAAAACTGTCTCGTCACCAGTTATTGCCAAATTTTGGGAATGGTGGGAAGGCAGTGGCAGCAAAGTCTCCCTCATTATCCAGTTGAGAACCACTGCTTGAAATGATTAGGATTTTGTCAGGCAATAGAGGCTGGAAAGGGCACTCAGAGTGTGAGCAAGGGCACTATATTGGGAAGGAATGTAGTAATGGGTTCAGAAAAACTGCTCAGCATTATTGAGGGCACAGTGTGTGAAGAGCATATGCTTCAAGTTTACTTCCCATCTACTCTCCCCAATCATAAGTAGCTAACAACTTATCCTATAAGTAAATGAATATACCAGTCAGTATGTTTACACCAAATATTGGTTAAGATCGTTATAACAATTTTACCATTTTTATTTAGAGCAAAACCTTTAAGTTAAAGCACCAAAGGACATGCTGATAGAGAGTAACATTGTAGGTAGGGACTCTTTAAATTCCAAATGATTAACACATTGGAAGACATAGTATGTGCTCTAGGACCCCATAAACCTTGTACTAAATCCTAAAATTTAGATTTAAGCTAAGAGTTTGGGACATAAGTAAATAAAGAGTATACACATCTTAAACACTCCCCCCCTCCAATTAACCCTAACTTGAATGAATTATTCTGAGTGCTTCTCTTCCACCCAGAAAAAGTAAAATATTCCAAGAGAGATATTTTTGTCTCAAGTAAAAAGTAAGTATAATTTACACATGGCCGTATTTAATCTGTAGAAGTCACCTATAAAGACAGTTTTTACTTTGTTTAGCTGCCTAAAGGGAAGAGGCCTAAAATTGTACTTCGGAAACTCTTCATTCACTCTTTCCAAAGGCACTGTTCTCCTGCTTGTCTTTAGAACCCAGTAACAGGGATTGTTCCAGCTTTGCCACTGTAAGTTCATGTCCATCAGACACACTTCCACTGTTGTTTTTGGAACTTTCCTTACTTTCTAGCCTTAGAATCCGTTATTTCTCCAAGAAGCTCTAGTTCATTTTATTGGTTCCAGAATCTAGATGCTAGTTGTAGATTTAGTTTTAAAATGTAAAACTATGTGAATTAATGTTGAGAGAATCGAAGATGGCGGCGTAGGTAAACACCGGAGACCGCCGCCGTAAACAACCACTTCAAAAATACAACTAAAAGTCGGAACGGACATCAACCAGAACCACAGGAAGGCTGGCTGAGGAGAGACTCTTCAACTAGAAGCAAAAACAACAGCAGTCCGACGCACAGAGGAGGCGCAGTGTGGAAAATTTAAAGGTACGGTGGTGCGGCGGTGCGCGTGCAAAGCGGGCTGGTGGCTGAGGGCGCGGTTGCCGTTTTCAATCAGGAGTGAGTCTCAGACTCTGGGCTACAGATCCGGGCGAGTCTCTAGGGACCCAGACTCAAACGGGAGAAGCGGGACTGTCTGGCTACGGCCCCTCCGAGGTTTGCAGCGATTGCTGGGACAGAGAAGCAGAGCCTTGGGGACGGACTGAGAGCGGCCATAGCTGCTCCCTC
>NW_005871173.1:495887-499669 GCF_000147115.1 Myotis lucifugus
CAGGTCCAAGAAGCGCAGAGAACCCCAAACAAAAGGAATCCAAAGAGACCACACCAAGACACATCATCATTAAAATGCCAAGAGCAAAAGACAAAGAGAAAATCTTAAAAGCAGCAAGAGAAAGAGGCTCAATTACCTACAAGGGAATACCCATACGACTGTCAGCTGATTTCTCAACAGAAACTTTGCAGGCCAGAAGGGAATGGCAAGAAATATTCAAAGTGCTGAATACCAAGAACCTACAACCAAGATTACTTTATCCAGCAAAGCTATCATTCAGAATTGAAGGTCAGATAAAGAGCTTCACAGATAAGGAAAAGCTAAAGGAGTTCATCACCGCCAAACCAGTATTATATGAAATGCTGAAAGGTATCCTTTAAGAAGAGGAAGAAGAAGAAAAAGGTAAAGATACAAATAATGAACAACAAATATGCATCTATCAACAAATGAATCTAAGAATCAAGTGAATAAATAACCTGATGTACAGAATGAACTGGTGATTATAATAGAATCAGGGACATAGAAAGGGAATAGACTGACTATTCTTGGGGGGAAAAGGGGTGTGGGAGATGCGGGAAGTGACTGGACAAAAATCATGCACCTATGGATGAACACAGTGGGTGGGGAGTGAGGGTGGAGGGTGGGGTGGGAGCTGGAAGGAGGGGAGTTATGGGGGAAAAAAGAGGAACAAATGTAATAATCTGAACAATAAAGATTTAAAAAAAAATAAAATAAAATGTAAAACTATGTAATATACTTTAACAATACTACAAAATAAAAAGTACCACTTTTATATGAAAGGAACCTGAAAGCAGACTTTGTAAAAAGCTAATTCCTGGTCTTTCAACTAGTTCAGTGCTTTCCAATGACCAAGCCAAATATCCCTAAACAATATGGGGAAATATATGTATTTATATAATTGATTTGAGTATTCAGAAAGGAGAAAAATATCACAAGGTTTCATGACCTCTTGAAATCAGATGGATGAGGTTCAAAGTCTAGTTCCGACACTTCGTTCATTCATCTAATCCTACTTAGTGACCTGGTGTGGAGAGAAATCTTTTGGAGGTGACATTCTGAGAGCTGAAAGCCTTGTGAAGATCTGAGTTACAGACAGAGGTAAGTACTAGAAGCAAGGACAAGTGTTGAGTATTCAAGTAATAGAAAGTTCTGTAAGACTGCAAATTAGTGAGCTAGGTGGTTGAAAAGTAAGGTTGGAGAGGCAGAATGATCTATAGGATTTTTAGGGTAGGATGAATTATATTCATTGTGTAATAAAGAGCCTTTGAAAGGTTCTAAGTAGAAATATTTTGGTTTACATTTTAAAAAATAATGGCAGCTGCCCTGGCTGGGTGGCTTAGTTGATTGGGTACATACCTAGGTTATGGGTTCAATCCCTGGTCAGGTGGGAACAGGAGGCACCAATGGATGTTTCTCTCTCTCAAATCAAATTCTCAGATGAGGATAAAAAAAAAAAATGTAAAGAATCATGGCAGCTGTGGAAAATGGATTGTAGGAAGTACAAGTGGCAGCAGGGAGGCTAGTTAGAATGTGTATCAGGAAATTTCAGAGTTGGATACTTGAGACTGGATGGCCATAGTGGAAATGAAGATAAATGAAAAGATATGAGATCTATTGAGGAGGGTAAGTAAAGTCAAAAGTCAACAGAGCTTGCTGATGTGTTAGATGTGGACAATGAAGGAAACTGGAGTAAAAAATACCCTAGGGTTCAAAGTTTTAAGATCTAAGCTATAAAGTGTCATTTGTCAAGTTGGAGAAAACGAAGGAAGTTAACTCTTTCCTCATCTATAAAACAGGGGTGAGAAAATAAAACTGAACTAAACTTATGACACAGTCCCTGTCACATGTGGTCTAATCAACAGAATCTACAGAAGTCTAATTACCCCATTTTTCTAAGTCAAATCCCTTCATGTCCTTCCTACTGTATATCATGAACATTTTATAAGTAGCAAAATTTACCCCAGACAGATAGATGTATACATTTCAGATTATATATTTGTCCTAGGAATGAGATCCAGTTTCAAATGAAAATCCTTGCTCAGCCTTGACTAGCTTTTGTGACCTAGAACATTCAATAAGTCTTTCATTTTCTCTAAAACGGAGCTATTAATATCTACCTCCTGGAGTTGGTAGATTCAACATATTGCATTTTTTAAACCTTTCATTTAGAGTACAATCATGAAAAAGACATTAGTTAACTTTCAAAAGGTAACCTATTTAACTTTTCAATATAGATCTGACACTCCTTATTAAAAATCTGTGCAGCTATTCCAATGTTAAATAACTAAGTTCTACAATCTCCAGTACCTGTAAGACAGCCACCATGTGCCCAACGCTAGGCCTGGCTGTTCCAAAATTTAAGAGGCCCAAACCTTGCTACCATTACCTGCCTATCAGCCCTAAGAGAAAATTTAAAAAATGTTGGAACTCAATAAATTTTAAAATTTCATTTCCCCGAATTTATAAACAGGAAAAGAATTCAAGAGGATTGCAAACATTCTCTTTAGGAGTAAGATGGTAAAGAGACAATTGCAATTAAACAATCAAAAAACTTAAAGCCATCAAGCTTCAGCATTTCACAAGGGAGCCATCTGAAGATCAATTAAGTATTTTTTCCCCTCTCTCTCTCCTATTCCAGATTCCTTTTCTAGAGACATGGGCATCTTCCAGAGATCACCAAATATCACACTATCAAATTGCTACTTAAAAAACGTTGGTAATTTCTAAGTTAAAAATAAGTGCATTTCCATCTCTTTTAGAGACAGCAACAAAGAGAATAAAAATAAGCGTTTATCTGAGCGCCTTCCATTCCATCCAAGTTTGTAAATAAAAACCTAGTGTTCCAGGAGTACAGATTCTCACAAAATCAGCTCAAAATGGCCAAATCCATGGTTTTGTGCTAAAAAATAGTGTGGTGGTTTTTTTTTCTCCTTCTCTCCCTTTGATTCCGGGCCTTGAGACTGAGTTACTGAGTAAAGGAAAAAAAGAGAGAAATTGAACGTTTTTGCTCGGACACCCCTGGAGAGCTTGGTTCCGTGAGGGGGGTCCCTGTATTTGGCGGGAGCGGGTGGGGGAGACCCCGGAGATGCTGGGGCGGCGGGGTGCCCCCGAGGGCGCGGGCCGGTGGTGGAGGAGGCGGGAGATAACCGCGAGCAGGATCTCCCGCGCCCGCCAGCAAGGCTGAGGTGGCCCAACCCGGGGAGACTGACCCGGGATCCGGGGGCGCGGGCCCTACGTGGAAAGGGGGCTCGGGGAGTCGGGGTCAGGCACCCGGGCAGACACCTGGCCAGGCCCTGGGGGCCGCCCCGCCGAGCCCGAGCCCCTGGGCCGGTGGGGGAGGGGAGGGGCATTTGGCGCCCATTCCGGCCGGGTGGGGAGGCACCGCATCCAGGGGCAGAAGGGCGCCCCTGGAGGCCTCCACCCGCACCGCCCTTGGAGCTGGCGTCCAGGCTCGGCGCGGCGGGCAGGGCCCGGGCCCGCCATCCCACCTTGGCACATCTGGCTTCCCTTCCCGGAACGCCGCATTCTTCCTCCTGGTCCCAGGGACCGGCGCCGGCGCCCGGCCGGGGTCCAAGCGTGGGGCCGCACGGTCGGATTCCGGGGTGGGATCCCCTCACCCCTCGGCATGCACCTCTCCTGGAGCCGGCACCCCTCCTGAGCCGGCACCCCTCCTGGAACCCGCACCCCCCTCTGTCCTCTCCCTTCACTCACTATTCAAGGAGCCAGGCGCCTGGTAGCTGTCACGGCGCTGCAGCTGCAGG
>NW_005871173.1:500214-502094 GCF_000147115.1 Myotis lucifugus
TCCGGCGAGTCCTGGTCTCATCCCGATGGCAGCGCCGGCTCCTCTCTGAAGGTCTCCGATGGGGACACAGGGTAGCCGGCTCTCTCCGGCCATTCTCCTGTGCGGGAGGTTGGTGAGCGGCGCCTCTGGTCGTCCGGGAACGCAGACTTTCCGGAAGACGAGCCCTCCCCCCGCCCGCCTCAGCCCGCCTCTCTAGGATTTGGGCGCGCTCCTCTCTCCCTCCTGCCTTCGCCCCGCCTCCGGCCCAGCGCTGGTGCGCAGGCGCTTGGCGGGCGGTGGCTGCGGAGTTGGCGGGTTGACGCCTGCGCGCTGGGGGCCCTCGCGATTCTCAGAGGGAAGGAGAGGGACGTGCGCCAGGGGGCGGGTCCTCGGGGCGCGCGCACCTGGTCCCGCCACCGCGGCGGCGGGAGGCTGGAGCCGGGACCTCCTGGGTCCTTCCGGCCGGTGTGAGGTGGAGGCAGGAAGGCACTTCTTGTAAGCGTGTTGTTTGTTTTGTTTTGTTTTGTTTTTTCTCCTGCCACCATTGTTTTGTGCGGGCCCTGAGCTTTTTAAACTTGTATCTAGTTTTGTTTTGTTTCTTTCTTTCCTTCAAGGGCCAAGCGCGAGAGACAGTAATCCTGCTCCCAAGTCATAGCCCCCGTGAGTTGTGATCGCCACGCGCGGGGCGGCGGCTCCGGCCGGGGTGGTTTCCGGGGATGGCGGGGGTGGAGCAGGGGCTGAGGCTGGGTGACAGGTGCGCTGCTGCTGCTAATTGTCGCTGTTGAGTGTGTCCTGACGCAGGGACAGTGCCGTCCCCGGACTTCGCGCCGGCGGCCGCGCGAGGAAGCCACATCATAGAAACTCAACGTCCGAATCCTTGTGTTTTGCAGTTTTAGTGGGTTTTTTGGTTGGGTTTTGTTTTTTTTTTGTTGTTTTTTGTTTTTTTTTGCTTTTCTGCAGCCTCAGGGAGAGTTAGTACTTGGCTTCTAGTAAGCGTTGCGTTAAGTCCGAGAGTCAGGCCATTGCAGGGTGGAGCCGTGTTTATGGAAAATTGTGATAATTAGTTCATCCTCGTTCAGCGGTTCTCAACCTGTGGGTCGCGACCCCTTTGGGGTCGCCTAAATACATCCTGCATATCAGCTATTTACATTACTATTCATAACAGTAGCAACATTACAGTTATGAAGTAGCAACGAAAATACTTTTATGGTTGGGGGTCACCACAACATGAGGAACTGTATGAAAGGGTCGCGGCATTAGGAAGGTTGAGAACCACTGTCCTAGTTCTTTGCATACATTTTTTTTTTTTTTAGAATGTTGTGTTTAGTATTTTTCTTGGTTACTGAAAATTTGGCATCTCCTTGTTTTGTTTTTTAATTTAAAGTGGGAGAGTTTATTAGTGAAGCGTTTATTAGGGGGGCAGAGTGAAGGCGGAGCAGTTGGGCATCCCTTAAATTCTGCACCTTTAGTCATGGGTCTCCCATTATACGCCTGGCCCTGGTGCGAGGGCCCGGAGGTGCAGGGTGGAAAAGAATTTCAAGTTCTGGCCTTCGGGGAGCTGACATAATCAGCATTGGTCAGGACTGTTGAGTTTTTAGGTGCAAAATGAGGTGAAGAGGGAACTGCCTTTGTTCTTCCAGCAAATTCTTATTGTCTGCCACTTCTGAGACTTTCGGGATTGAGTGAAAATAATTGGGACATGGTACCTGTCGGTGTGCTTACTATCCGGGCCTGTCCCCTAATAGACACGAAATGCTCAGTAGATAATCTTTGAGTAAGAGCATCATGGGATACAAGGGGGAGGAGATAGCATATATAAAATACAGCTATAACGGAACGTCGGGTGGTCGAAAACATCTAGTTGTAGAACTTATAGAACGGTGGGGTTACTTGTAGGACAG
>NW_005871173.1:506686-508697 GCF_000147115.1 Myotis lucifugus
CAACATTGCCTCCTGACCCCCAACTCCTGCAGTTACCTCCAGGATCAAATCATTTTCATCTGTTTCTTCTGAGGGAACCAGAAGTAAGATAATCTGTAAATAAAAAAATATCACCCCTTCTATAATAAATCATTACTCAAAACTTTGAAAAAGAGGCAAATGGTTAGATGCAGAATTTTAAATATTTAATTTACTTAAAAGTTTCTCTAAGCAAACTTAATACTGCTGATTACTTCCAACCATCTTGCCAATTAGAACCGTAAAAGCATAATCTCTAAAAAATATTAATATTACCACCTATGTTATAAATGTTATAAGGTTCAGCTAGCACTTACAGGTGTTTTTTTTTTTGGTGTTCATGTATACTTTACATCAGTTCTCTATTCAGTGAATGATTAAGTACCTGCTGTGAGTAGGACACTATTGTGTGAAGAAAGCAAAAGAATCTATCCTTTTGAAATGTGCAGCCTAGCATGATAGGAAAAAAAATTGCATTTTTAAAAAAATCTTTAAGTGGAAAAGAAACTTGCAATTTTGGAAGTGAAAAGGCCCTTCGAAGACCTGGTCCAATTCCCTCATTTTACATGTAAAGGAAAATGAGGTTAACAAAGGTTAAATGATTTGTTAAATCTTCTACTCATAGCCTACCCCACCCTCATCTTTTAAATAAACAAAAGAGAGGATACAGAATAACAATATTACCTTGCCTTTCTGGCAAATCCTATTCATGTAACATTCATCCTTGTGCCAGAGCTTTATAAATCCTTTTAGTATGCTAAAAATAGGACCACAGGGAGTACCTTTTTCCGGCTTTAAAAAACAGTTTATATTTCTAAATACTAACTAAGTAAGTCCTAAGTTGTTTTTATTAACATCTAATAAAAGTCTTTAGAAATAATAGCACTAATGCTACTTTATTCTTTGTATAAATACTATACCTGATGCTTCAATTGAGCGATTTCTTTTTGACAGGAAGCTATTTCATTCTCTGCAAGTTTCCTTAGGTCTTCATTTTCATCTAAGAGATAAAGGCAATAGTAGGTTAAGTTTTCCTTAATTAGTGCTAAATTGCCAACAGAATTTAAGGAAATAATTTTGTTACTGTAGCTGAAGGGAAAAATAAAATGTCTTTCTTGTCCTTTTAATAGCTGCCATTAATTCAAAATAGCATTTTATGCATTCGTTTTCATAAACATGTAGCTTTAAAAAATATTTTGCTGATGATAAAAGAAAGCATAAATAAAAGGTAACCTATATAAATATAAAGAAGCTTTTGAACTTCGTTATAATTCTACCTCCATGAAATATTCATATTAACAAATATTCTTTTAGTTTCTCTTAAATCACTTAATTTGGACTCTGCTTAACTCTGACCTTGACTGTTGCATGAGCCTTCATACTGCTGTCCATGTCACCTTCACCCTCATTCCAGGCTGACTTCTAAGCCACCACAAATCCAGCTTCCTAAGCCACAAATCTATTTTAAACATTCACTCCCCAATCTAAAAACTGCTGGCTCCCTTCTGCCAACAGGATAAAATCAACCTTTTTACATTAGTATTTGATGGTCCCCTTTGTGGACGAAAGGGGCCACATGCTGACCTGACAAGCTCAGGGGAGGCCTGCATGGAGGTCTTGCAAACTCGGAGACCTAAAGTAACCACAAAGGATGGTCTGAAATTAAACTTTAGCTAAAAGCAGTTATGGTGGGCAGTTACATCCTGGGCCAGTATCTTCACTGACAAGGTCAACCTTTACCTTAACTGAGCCTATCTGTCTTTTTGCATCTATGATAACAGACCCTTAAAAATGTCTGAGGAAACTTGTGGACTTCCCCTTTTCTCTGGAAGCCCCTGGGGCACAACCCAGGTGGTGCTTGGGCCCCAAGGAACAGATACCAACAAAATTCCCTTTCAATCATTCATGGTAAATTTGGTCCTTGCCACCCACCCTAAGGAATGGTGGTCCCATTCAATTTTTACTTTTTTATTCCCAATCCCCCAGGGGGTTT
>NW_005871173.1:509577-531283 GCF_000147115.1 Myotis lucifugus
ATAACACCTTGACACCCCACCCCCCCACCCCAGAGCCCTGCTACCCAATGGATTGCCCATGAACCAGTCAGTAGCCTGGGATCCCTGAGAGCTTCTAGAAAGGCAGAAACTTAAGCTCCACCCAGGTCTTAATGCATGCTAGTCACGTGAGAAACTTGTTAAAAGCACACATTTCTCAGATTCGGAGGCCTATGTTTCCTTTTACCAGGCACTTCCCACTGACACCACTGCAGGTGGTCCTTTTACCGCACTTTGAGAAACGCTGCGGGGGGCTGTGTCAATGGCACACAAGGGCTCAAAGAGGAGGGGTTTGGCTCCAAACGCACTTCACGACGCCTTGGCCTCTGATCCAAACCAAAAAGGGCTGCAACTAAGTGAAGAGCTTCACACTCGGGGACAGTGCAGACACCCGGCCAGCGGCTCAGTGGGAAATGCCGACGGAGCGTCCGGAGCATGTTTTGCATCCCGATTCCTCGGCCCGGCCCTTACCGTGCAGCAAGGGCTCGGTCTCCCGCAGCTCCCGCTCCTTCTCGCTCAGCAGTTTGGCCACGGCCAGCAGCTCAGGCCCCCTGGGGGCCTGCAACTGGGACTGAGACTCCGCCTGGCGCTCCAGGAAGGTGCGCAAGGGCCCGCCGCGGGCGAACAGCTCCTCCACCGGCAGGCCCCCGCAGCTCCGGTGCCGGCGGGCCGGGGGCCACGGGCCGGGCGCGCCCAGAGACCCCGCACAGCACCCCACAGGGAGGCGCGGACCGCATCGCTGAGCCGACACGGCCCCGGCTGACCCAAAACCGGGAAAGTCCCCTCCCTCCCGAGTCTCGCGACAGGCGCGCGGGGGTTTTGGCAATAGGGGGCGCGAGCTGAGGGGAGCCCCGGCCCCAGGACACCCCGCCGGGTTTAAAGGGCCTCCCGGAACTTCCGGCCAAATCTTTAAATGCCGCAATAGTCCCAGAGGCCGGAAGTTGAGGGGGCGGAGCGGAAGTTGGTGGGGGTGGGTCCCGGAGACCTCGGGCTCCTCCTCTGAGCGCTGGGTTGTAAACGCCTCCTTGAACTTGGCTGGCGCGGCGGGTGAGCAGGTCAGCGAGGGGGAAAGTCGCAGGTCGCCACTCGGTCTCCTGACGTCGAGGGTTTTCTGGCAGCGCATGGGGTGCAGTCTCACGTTCGCACCGAGGCTGAGGTCACCGCGAAGGAAGCGCCCGGGCCAGCCTGGCCTTGCGTTTCAAAGATCGAATTGTTTGGAAATAGGGCGAGAGCTGACCTTTTTTTAGGTTTTTTTTTTGTCCGTCGGTGGATGAGGCTCATACTAATTAGGACATGGCAAGAGTGCTGGAAGGCAACCAAGGAGCGATCTCGCAAAATCTTCCTTCCGGTCCCTTATCTGCCTTGGAACTTGCTCCCGGAGGCCTTCCTTCCTCGCCAGTCTCCCGCGGCCCGTTCACACTTACTCCTTAGCTGCTTTGTAAGGAGGTTGTGATGCCGGTTCCAGTCAACCACAGGGAACAGCCTCCAGAGCCTGACCCCGTGGCCTGTTCCCCAGCCTCCCCCCAAAACTCTAGACAGTGGGTTGGGGCGGGGAATGCTGAATGGACCTTTGCACAGCCCACCGGAGGAGTGCCTCTGAGGGGGAAAATACCTGGCTTGCAAGGGCCTAACACTCCATCCGGGAACTCCCACGATCTCATTCTTACAAAACGAGCTCGCATTGCCTCTATGCCAGCGGTTCTCAACCTGTGGGTCGGGACCCCTTTGGGGGTCGAAGGACCCTTTCACAGGGGTCGCCTAAGACCATCGGAAAACACATATATAATTACATATTGTTTTTGCGATTAATCACTATGCTTTAATTATGTTCAATTTAAAACAATGAAAATACATCCTGCATATCAGATATTTACATTACGATTCATAACAGTAGCAAAATTACAGTTACGAAGTAGCAACGAAAATAATTTTATGGTTGGGGGGTCACCACAACATGAGGAACTGTATTAAAGGGTCGCGGCATTAGGAAGGTTGAGAACCACTGGTCTATGCATTCCTTAGCTCCACATACAAATGCAAAGTGAGTGGAAGAATGAGATGCATCTCCAAGTACAAGGCAAAAAATATGTTTTGCTACTTCAAAGCTCCAACTAATCACCTTAATTATTTATCTCAGTTTGAATGTGCATTCCAGCCACACTATAAAATTGTTTTCCTTTAAAGTAGTGGTTGAAATCCATCTTAATTCTGGTCCGATGCACAACAGGACTGATCAAATTGTTTATATCTCTATTAGGAACAGTTATTTCCCAAGTCAAAACTTTGAGTTCTTTTTTTTTTAACCACAGAAATGGTGGGAGTCATTTGAACTCAACATGATAAATCTCTCAGCTAAATTCTCAAAACAAGTCATTTCGAGAATATACTTTTATTTGTAAAAGGTGCAAAAATAACCTTATGGAACAATGTAAAGAATCTAGTCAGAAATTATTTTCCCACGGATGTGTAAGCAATTTAAGTAATATAAATAGGTGTATGTTTTACTCCTATGTTAAACCAATGAGGAAACAGTAACTTGTTAAGGATATATTGGTGGATTCTTTATTGATTCAAAACATTTTTAAAGTCAGTGTAATGCATGTGCATTTTACAGTAATATCCATAGGTTCACACAATATGGTCAAATGAAAACAGCTGTAATTTGATTTACTTTGAAAACTCAAATATACATAGTTTGAGACTTCTAAGTTTTCTTACATTATTGTCATGCTCAAATTCTATTACATTTGAAAATGCTAGCATTTTCAGTGTCTATTATACATAGGTAAAATGATAAAATAGACTCAAGAAAGAGGAAACAAAACCCAAAACTTAAATGGGAGGAAAAATAATCTAGATTATCTATTCAGTTTGTAGGTACCTACAGTTATTCTGGCTTTACAAAATAACCAAGCATGGTATCTCTTAAATTGTATTCATGTATTCACAATTTCTTTATGGCCAACTAATATTGGTGGGCTCCAAAATAAGGATATAGATTACTAAGTACAATGAACATGGTAGTAAAAAAAATGACATATGTTCAATATGATAAATTTTACAGAACCAATCACATTTAAATTATTTTTTATATTTAGCAAATATACTAAAATCATATACAAGAAACTGTGTTTATGACAAATAGGTTAAAGCAAGGGAAAAAATCAAGTCTTTTACATTATTTCAATATTCAGTGTTTATTGTTCATTGGAGGGCAGTATAGAAAAACTCAGCAAAATAATTATCAGTTTAAAGTACCTACTATGACAATTAGTAAGACTAACATCTTTACTACCAAAGAGATGTAGAGGATTAAGGTAATTATACTATTTTTAAGGAAAAAAATCACTTTCCCCTCCATTAAATAAGTATTCAAGCTAACACTGTTTAGGAATTTTTCCATTTCACTTTTCAGTTCATTGTATTTTCTTCATAGTACTTGTTAGCAGTCATTTAATGGAACCTAACAGCACTGCTGAGGAATCTGCTCATAACTTTTTTTAGCTCAATATAAATGACCAATAAATTTACATGCAATAATATCTCTTAAAAATCTATTACTTTACAGTAGAGAAACCTGACAAACACTACCTCAGCCAGATGATCAAAGTCAACATCACCAGTGATAAGTCATGACGGTGGTATGCACCTTTGATACCATGTGATATAAATGCCACTTTACTTCTGGGGTCTTCCTTCCCCAAATGGTAACACCTATCTAATCATGGGGGAGACATCAGACAAATTCCAATTGAGGAACATTTTTCAAAATGCTAGACCAGTGCTCCTTAAACCTGTCGAAGTCATCAAAAGCAAGAAAAGTTTGAGAAACTGTCACAGCTAAGAGGAGCCTAAGGACACACGATGACTAATGTAATGTGGTATCTTGAATGGGATCCTGAAACAGAAAAAGGTAAAAACTAAGGGAATCTGAAGTGTAGACTTAATGCACGGATATTGGTTTTTTATGTGACAGATATCTCATGGGTGTGCTGTACATGGAACCTTTCTGTACTATCTTTGCAGTTTTTCTGTAAACTTGAAATTATTCAAAAATAAAATGTTAATGCTAAATTTTATGAGCATACAAATACATTCTTTTATTTTCCTAGTAAAATTAATTTTAAAATCATACTACTCTAATATTAAAAAACGCTTTCTATTCCATGTTGATATCAATGTTTTCTAATGGCCAATCTCATAACAATTTTACTTCTACCCCTCCACCCACATATATATTTGGCAAATTATTTGATATTTGTATTCTCCCCATTCTTGTAAATGATTTCTTTTTTAAACTATGATTTAAACCTATATTATACACACACATCTAACCATATGTATCTCCATGTGTGTGATTTTTTTTCTTAATTGTAGATTCAGAGTGATGTTAGTGAACTGAAAACAGTGATTTTGAATCACATTATTGAACAAAGCATGACATTCATATAGTCCTCCATCTGAAAATAATCTTGGTTGTATTTTTTGGATGAATAACTAAATAATACTTTTAAAGTATGGTTTGAAAAAAATATGGAAATGCATTAAAATGGCATTTAGTGTATACATTCTTGAAAAATGAGAATTTTTATTGAGCTGGAAACTTTGTTAAAATAACACTTTATCCATGTTTATTTCATTTCTTTCTTATGACCATCATAGAGAGAATATTCTGCATTTGAAATGAGGAAACATGCTCAGGATACATGGTTTGCCCAGTCACAGGACAGAAATCAAATTTGTAATTAAAGCTTCATATTTGTAAATAAAACTCGACAACCTGTTGTGTGTTGCAAGGATATTATTAAGAATGTTTCAGGGAACATCTAAAACAAGTTTTTGGTATCAGTTTTATTGATAAATATTTTCAGTTGTAGCAAGTGAGGAATAGCTAAAATTTTTACAGATTTAATATTATTTTCTCAGGAGAACTAACATTGTATATTGGTCAGAAATTTATAACGATCTGAAAAGAGCACATAAATAGAAGCCTTTGCAAAAGTACACTTTGAAAATTAACCATTATAACTATCAACATAAATACACAGGCCAGAAGATTTTCTGGAAATAGCTTGACCACCTTTCACAATAATTTGCCAATGTATGCAGTGCAGAATTTTCAAAATTCATGTTTCATAGGGTACTATTTAAAGGCATTTTAGATCTAGGAAATTTAGGTGGCATTCACAAGGTTCTTATTTTATTTTCTGATTGTACATTTTTTCCTCGATGCATCTGATATATTGTATTTTTTGCAAATGTAATTTGTCACAATTACAATGACTTATTTTTTTCAGCATAAGTTAAAAGTGTATAGGAAAATAGATAAATTAAAAATTAAGAATCAGATATTATTTTAAATCAGATTAAAATGGTGAAAATGTATTTTTGCCCCTAATAAATAAACATTATCTACCTATTTCTATAGTCCTTTTGCAAAACTGAATTATCAGGTAAAAATAGGATAAACATTTCATTCTGTAAATAAGAATCTAGGCAACGTTAAAGGATACTTACTATTAACCACCCCATGCACCATGACCAAATATCAGAACTGGTCATCCTATGTACAGATTTTAAGATTTAAAAAAAGACCACATTATGGTCTTGATTTTTGCACTGAATAACATTGACATCAAAATTCTGTTTTGCTATAGTTGTTCATATGCCAGTGCACCTACTGCGCTTACAGCTGCCTTGTAACACTGTTGGGGTATCTATATTACCTTTGGGTAACATAATTATTATCTCTAGTAAGGAAGAAGTGTCACCCATCCATTACTAGTGTGATCTATATGCAAGATCCACCTCTGGCTCTCCAGTTTATTCCTATATATTCATATATAATCTATATCCTCTACTTTTCTTTCCATCATAGGCACTATAGAAAAAGCATTAACCTCTTTCTGTGCGCATTAGCAGATTCTAACAGTATACAAAGAGATCTTGGCAATCTGAAACACATGTGTACCTTCTAAAGTGCTCATTTTTCCTCAGGGAGGAATTCACTCACTGGGAAAGTCTAATTCTAACAAAACAAATATTGTGCTCTTGGAATGGTAGCATAGACACCATTTGAGGGCATTTGTTTGTTTGTTTATTATAGCTCTGTAATTAAAGCAAATTTGTAGAGTTTCAAATATACAGACATACTCTTAGATAGAAACTTTAAACATTTTGAAATTAAATGAGTAACCCTCCCCTCCCTCCAAAGTAGGAATTTAGCACAGAAATGCTACATAGCATGGTTAGGGACATCTGATGTGTAAAATCTACTCTAGAATCATTCTCAAAACAACTTCCTAATCAGGTTTCAAAAGGATATACTAACTTCAAAATCTGTATTCTACAAATGCCCACGTTACAGATCAGGACTCTTTATAAGGGCCCTTATCTTTTACTTTTGGTAAAATATTAAAAGTATTGTCAAACAGACAATTCATCTAAGAACCCAAAGTATCTTATAAAGATAACTTACGACTAGCAGGTCACCATCATATATAGTAACAACAAGAATATAAAGTGTACATTTAAAAGATTGATGCATGCAGTATATCATAATATAGTACATATTTTCTAGTCATGTGCACCAATTTATTGTGCTTCAAACACAGCAACAAGTATGATATTACAACATATATGTGTATACATCATAGTAGCATAATAAACTCAATTCTAACCAAAAAATTAAATAATTCAGGAACATTAGAACTTCACAATAGAAGCGATGATTCTTTTAGGTTTTTCTTCACTCTTTAGGAAAAAAATACGACTTTTTGTAAACATCTTTATCATTTTTCAACATATTACTGAAAACTATTATTCAAATAGTAAATATCTAATTGACATGGATAAAGTATGTCTAAACACACTAACACTTTCAGACAAAAACAGGCATTTGTTAAAAGAAATTATCATTATAAATATTTTCTATCTTGTATTTTAAGTACATTTCCATAAATAATGTGTTTAAAAGTGCTGAATATGATAGGATAGTCAGCAACGCCAGTGTAAACAGAACATTTTTGTTTTCTACTCTTCAAACATTTTTTAAAATCCCATTTTGTTAAACACTGCAACAGTTAAAATATTTGCATAGGGAATAGATAATAGCCCTTTTAAACGTATCTCCTGAATCCTATATAAATTAGAAAATTAAATTCACTTAAAAAAACAATTCTTAACATGTTTTAAGTTTATGGAAAAAGAAACTTACAAAGCCAACCTTTCAAGTAAAATAAAATTTGAAAAGAAAACCCAAACTTATTTTTTTAATGTTTAATAAATTAAAAAATGAGAGGTAGTTAAAAATGACAATGAAAACCTATAATTTTAATATCATCCTTAATATAAGGCCAGTATTTTCATTGGATATAAATATTTTTAAAACTTTCATTTTAGGCTACTCAATATTATATTTAATAAGTGTAAGATTAAAAAAATAGCCTCCAGGGTATATTAATATTTAAATGTAACGTCTTGATATAAATATGACTCTGACTTTTTTGTGTTGGTGCACAATAGGATACTGTTTTCTTGAATGTCAAAAAGTGCATGCCAATATCAGGCAAGTTTTTTGTCTTAAAGATTTAGTGAGACTTTAAAAAATTATATGGCAGCTAGGAGATTTGAGCACTGTACTGCCTTTCAATTATGGATGAGAATTAATAGTTTGGTTTCAACATTTTTAAAATAAGTAATTCTTAAGATACTATGTGAAAACAGTTAAGGTCTGAAATAGAGAATTATCTTCTTTATAACCCTTATAAAACTTGTGTTGGTTAAAAACTTAGCTTTTCACTGGATTTCACTTTCAAGGAAAATATGCCACAGGGACAGATGTTTTTCATCAACATTTTTTATGATGCTACATGTAGGCATTCCTTTATTAGATCCTTTCCTTATATTTCAAAACTAAGTTATCAAGCTTATCATTTTTTCTTGCTAAAGTACATACATTACACAACTGTTTGAGAACTGGAGAGCCAGCCTTTAATAAATTAATTACAGTATTGGACATGTGATATATACATAGATTCATTTTCTTCTGTTACAATTAAAAACAATATCATTCTTTGATTTGTCATTGAGATAGAAGATCTTCAAATTATTTTGTGCTTTTTTTCTCTTTTCATCTTATTATTTTTTACACAATAAATGCTTCTGTAATAAAAATGCCACAGTTTTGGCAGTGAACAACCAGAGGAATCCCCCATTGGGATTTCCCAACAAACAGAGATAAATAGCTCTTTTTTCATGTACAGATATATTGGCTTCAAAATGAGTGTACTGAACACAGTATATAGCATGTTGAATACTATTGTTTACAATTTAAAAATTGGCTTTGTCTGTCTTAGATTATATTTAAAAACGCAAACTACAGCCAACTTTTTGGCAATTATTTCTGTAAGACCATATTGCACAAAAGTCCTTAAATACAGATATAAGTTATGTCATTGGATTAAATATTACAACAACTACATGGCAAATGAAGCAGTTTGACTTTGCACATGCAGTCTCTGGAAATACACTAGGAGACTGTTCATAGGACTACAAATACAGTTTGCTTGCAAGTAGAATGAGTGTTGAGTAAAACAAACTTAATTTGGCAATTCATTGTTTTATGTGGTATTTTCTCCAAAGTTAACCATGGATAACCTTGATAAAAATGGAGACAAAGACCATATGGTTTTATTTTCACAGTAGCCTGAGGAATGCTAAACTGTAGTTCTCCAGGAACTCCGTGTCTGATGTTATATGACAACTTTTATTTCCCATCCCAGCCCTCCAAAATGATTTCTTTAAGTGAAAATTAAGATTCAGAAGTAGAACTGGCAGTACTTTCAACAAATGACTTATATATTTGAGAGTTCAAAAACCTTGGAAAAGAATCTCTGTGCATTAAGGTATATATCTGAAGTTGGGCATCTTCATACATGTGAGGATTGGGATCCAACAGATTTCTATTGATCACCTCTCTAACTCGAGAGTCAAGACTGACCTAAAAAGAAATAAGAGCAATACATTAAATCATATTTTTTTTCAAATTTTCTCAATGAAATAACTAGAGGTTCATGACACTTCAGAGAAGTTCCAAAGAGTGAATCCAGCTACCTAAATCTTAAGGTTATCTTTTTCAAGGCTATATAACCTCGCATACTGTTCTCCATCAAAAATTGAACTAAAAAACAAAAAGCAAACAAAAAACCAAAACATTGTTTTTGACACTTTCTATTTATTGTTGGGGTAGCAGAGAATTCCCTCCTACTAGCATGTGACAGCTGGGGCGACCCTCTTTATGGAACAAGGTAGATATCTTGCAGAGCATAGTCCTCTGGAAAATATTGACATGTGTACCCAATGCTGATAGTTTCATATCCCAACAAGTTCTACTTTGTCAAGAGAAGGAAACCAGGAATGTGGAAGTTCCTAACAGAGCAGAACCACAGCAGAGATTCTCTATGTCTTAGGTCTACGTGGAAAGGCCTAGGAAACTATAATACAGTCCTTCCATCGGAATACAAGCAAAGATCTCTGTACTAAAGATTAAGCAGAGGCAGCTGCCGATTTCACAGCCACTCATGGTCTCCTTGACAAACCCAAAACCGGAAGTAACCTCGGGGTCTTTTAAAATTTCAATTATAAAAATGGGCAGAATTTTCCTTGGTCATATTGGTGGTACCCATCTGTTTATTTTTGTGGGTTCTTCTTTTTGTCCAAACTGTGATATGATTCTGACCAACCACTCAGAACTCATCTCCACTCGGTCCCCAGAGGCCACTGGCAGAGCATTTCTTCTTAACAAGTTTGTTAGGTCATTAGCCTACAGTACAGGAAAGTTCAAGACCAGGTCATGCTCTCTGGCCACCACATGGTTCGAGATGTGAGCTGTAAAAACTGCAGGCTGGATCTGTGAGTTTGCCACTGAAGACAGCCGGCTTACAGGGAAGGCCTTGTGATCCTACAGCGTGCTCTAGTTCGAGACAGTGAGGGTCTTAAGGAGCGCGTACCATCTGATAACTCTTAAAGAAAAAGAGTTAACTTCCTCTCTGTCCCGGTCTCCTTCACTGAAAACAAAAATTTCATATATACACTGTCACCTTAGCATCAGAGTCGGATTCAGGAACTACGGAATAAGAGGTTATGAGAATCTAAGATGGAACATTTCTTCCTTTCTTTTTAAAATTTTCTATTTTCCACCTAACAACAGTGTGTAGAGAGAATATTATGCAGATGCTATTAATTTCCCCCCTACTTTTCCATCTTGAGGCAGAATAGTCTATCTGCAGCTACATGGTGGGCTGTGTGAGGGGGAAAAAATCTGGGTTTTATGTAAATTTTGAAAGGATAATGTGTCAAGAGCATGGTTTTTAAACTTAGCTGGGCTTCATTCTAAAACGTTTTTTAACCCAATTATTTCACTTGATTTGCTAGCTTCAGAGAAGAGATCCGATTTTGTGACCAGTGTTAAAGGTTCAGTGTCAGTATGGCTTGGGCTGGCCATTGTGCTATATTCTTCTTGGAGATGAATCATAGCACCAGAGCCCATTCTTCCTTGTCCTGGACCCAAAGATGTCACCATTCCTTGTTATTTGTCACCAGGTACTTGGTGTTGATTGATAACTGTTCCTGAAACGGGGCAGAACTGCTTGGTTGTCCTTTCCATGTAACTTAAACATAGTAATATGAGTCAAGTAATAGTCGAATGTAAAAAAAAAAAAGAGTAAGCTGAATAATTGCTTGAAGTGGAATCTCTGAAAGGAGAAACGTAAGTAGGAATTCAGAACACTCATTAATCAATATAATGTTATTTGAAAAACATACAGAAATTCTGTAAGTGATTCCGTCATCGTTTTTCCTCACTAAAGGCCAATCCTGTTGGAACGGGTAGGGCATATTGGTAAGGTAAGTGGAGAAAAATTAATCTCAGTAAGTACATGTTTGGGAACAGAACTAAGCTCTGCCCTGAAATGACACATTAGCAAAACCCTGCAAGAGGCAAACCATCACTGAGTCCTGATTGGTTTCCTCAGTCCTCACTGTTTTACAAGTAGTAGGGCACCCTGACCCACAGTTATGTCTCATGATGTACTCAAGTCTATACAAACCTTTCATATTTCTACCTAAATGTTTCATCACAATTAATTTTCCAAAGCTTTTTTTGTTCTGGCTTCTTGTCCCATCCACTGTTTCAATTACCCCCAGAGTTGGAAACAGTCCAAATGATGGACCACTCACATTCTGGTACCCCCAGATTTCTGAGCTCTACAGTCCATGTGGAACTGGGTTGATTGATACACCCTTGGGATTGCTATTATGGGAGGATTTGTTAGGAAACAGTGATCCATACTGAATTTCTGTGGTCTAGCTAGACCAACTTATAGAGAGAACAAAAATGAAACATCTCTTGGCTGATACACATATATATTCTTTGTCAGGAATTGTAAAAAGAAAGTGTTCTGTAATTATATCATCTGGGTTTTATTCTCTGTGTTATTGCCATATGAGGTGATCATCAAGTACAAAGTAACAAAAAGTACAGAAATGTTTCTCAGCTTTGTATTAAAAAATATCATTTGCGTTTCTACTTAACAGGAAAATGTTGGCATGGGAGTTTAAACTGGTTGATCTTATTCTGTAATGTGGTGTCATAATAAGGTGAAGTATTACCGAGTGCGCTCCACTGTTTTTATAAAAGGCGCTTTTACTTTCAAACTTGAGAACTTTTTGTTGCAATGGAGAAAGAAACGTTAGATTAGTGATAAAGAAAGAAGGTCGTTTATTTCTGAAACAATAACATAGTTGAATATAGTATAACATTTTTTCAGTAGCTGGAATGATATTAATTATCTTTTTTTAATCTTAAGATAGAGAAATAAAATAACTTGCTAAATAGAGAAAGTAGTACCATTCAATGTTTAGTAATCTACAACAAAAGCACATTTGCTATTTCCATATGAAAAGCAAAATATTTAGGAAGATCCAAGATGGCTGTGATGTGGGTGAAGCTACACTTACCTTCTCTCAGCCAAACTGGAATCACAACTAAAATATAGAGCAATCAACCTGAATAACCAACTGAAGACTAGCTGAAGAGAAGTCTTGTGACCAAGGATTTACAGAAGAAGCCACACCAAGACTGGTAGGAAGGGCCGAGACATGAAAAGGGCTGGCTCTGCTCCCATGAGTGGTGGCTGAGCTTCCAGAGGGATATCTCAGCTGCATAGGTTCCCTCTGAGAAGCATGGGGTCCCCAAACCAAGCGGGGCTCCCCAGCCCACAGCACCTGAGCAAGGAAGAGGTACACATAATGTCTAGTTGTGAAAATGGCAGAGATTTTTTCTGCCAGGGGAGATGGGAGTCTGCTAGAGACACAGGTGTCCTTTTAAAGAACCAACACACAAAATCTCATCTGCAGCCATTCACACTGGGATTCTACCGAGGGAAGGAAGAGTGGACTGGAGTCACAATAGAACAGACTGGGTGTTGTGGCTCCGGGGAGAGATCTGAAGGGACAGCCACCAGGATCCCTGTGCTGAGTCCCTCTCCCACACCACAGAGGCCATCTTTCTTGGGTGGGGCACTCCCCTTCAAATGGCATCAGCCTGGGGGAACATAATAGCCCCACCCTCTGAAATTCATGTTGCCCCACACTATGGAGCATGTCCCTGCTGAGAAGTCTATTACCAAGGATTTACAGAAGAAGCCATATCAAGACTGGTAGGAAGAGCAGAGACATGAAAAGGGCTCGCTCTGCTCCCATCCATGTGTCAGCTGCCTGGGCCAGGGTATACAGGTCTGGGCAGACTCAGGGGGTGTCAGTGATTGAATGGTATAGCTTTGGGGTGGGGTGGGGTTATTCTTCTCACTTACCCATGAACTACACTGGTGCCTCCCCTCTTGTGAGAGCCACTAGACCAGCGGTTCTTAACCTGTGGGTCGTGACCCCTTTGGCGGTCGAACGACCCTTTCACAGGGGTCGCCTAAGACCATCCTGCATATCAGATATTTACATTATGATTCATAACAGTAGCAACATTACAGTTATGAAGTAGCAACGAAAATAATTTTATGGTTGGGTCACATTTAAAGGGCCAGAAGGTTGAGAACCACTGCATTAGTCCCACTCCCTGGGCTCCCATTGGACCACCCTACCAACTCATGGTGACTCCACCCTGGAGAGGTCTGGGCAGAATCTGGGAAAGGCTGAGTTGTGTGGTTCTGGGAAGGGGCCACAATCCCCATCTCCCTCCAGGTCTGACCAGCACCTCTTCCTCATGAGAGAAACACTAACCCCATCCTCCTGATTCCCAGGGGCCCTGCCCTGCTGAGATAAGGCTCCTGGCAGACTCTGGGACAGACTGAGTTGTGTGTCTCTAGGACAGAGTCATTCTTCCCTTGGAAATGAAGAAGTAAAAATGTCAATATTTGCAGATGACGTGATACTGTATGTAGAGAACCTTAAAGATGCCACCCAAAAACTACTAGAACTGATAAATTAATTCAGTAAAATAGTAGGATACAAGATAAATATCCAGAAATCAGTTGCATTTTTTATACAATAATAATAATATATGTCCTTGGGCCAGAGAGACAAAAGAAAAAATAAACAAATGGGACTACATCAACCTAAAAAGTTTTGGCACAGCAAAGGAAACTATCAAACAAAATGAAAAGACAACCTACTAACTGGGAGAACATATTTGCCAGTGATACATCTGATAAGGGGTTTATATACATACTTTGTAAAATTTTATATAACTCAACACCAAAATAACAAACAATCCTATTAAAAAATGGGCAAAGGACCTGAATAGACTCCTTTCCAAAGTGGACATACAGATAGCCAATAGACATATGAAAACACACTCAATGTCACTATTCATCAGAGAAATGCAAATTAGAACCACAATGAGATATCACCTCACAACTGTCAGAATGGCTATCATTAATAAATCAACAAACAACATGCATTGGCAAAGATGTGGGGAAAAGGGAACCCTTGTGTACTGGTGGTGGGAGTGCATATTGGTGCAGCCTCGAAAAATAAAAAATGGAACTACCTGATTCAGCAATTCCAATTCTGGGAATATATCCAAAGAAACCTGAAATACTAATCTGAAAGAATATGTGCACCCCTATGCTCATTGCAGCATTACGTACAACAGCCAAGATCTGGAAGCATCCCAAGTGCCTATCTTTAAAGAAGTAGATTAAAAAACTAGAGTACATTTACACAATGGAATACTACTCAGTCGTAAAAAATAAAGAAATCTCACCTTTTGAGACAGCATGTATGGATCTGAATACCACATGCTAAGTGAAATAAGCCAGTCAGAGAAAGACAAGTAATATATGATCTCGCTTATATGTAGAATGTAATGTACAAAATGGACTAACAAACAAAATAGACACAGACTCATAGATATAAAACAGACTGACAGCCGTCAGAGGGGAGGCGGGGTTTGTGGGGCTGGGTGAAAAAAGGTGAAGGGATTGAGCAAAAAAGAAAAGAAAAGAGAACAAAACAAACTAGTTGACACAGACAATAGTACGGTGATTACCAAAGGGAAAGGGGAATGAGGGGGAGGTAGAAGATTGTAGGGGGGGGGGGGTGTGATGGATGGTAATGGAAAGGAGACTTGGCTTTGGGGTGGTGAACGCACAATACAATATACAGATGAGGTATGATAGAATTGTACACCTACATAATTTTATTAACCAATGTCCAATTTAACTCCAATAAATTCAATTTAAAAAGCTAAAAATACCAACTCACTGAGATCCACACAGTCTTACACTAAATCTGTACGCCCCCTCCCCCTCCCAGCTGCAGTATGTGTAAAAGGTGTTCCATAAATACATACAGGATGATGAAAAAAATGAAATATTTACCTTCATATCTGGTTGTTTGTTTGAAAAGGTTGTCGAAAGGAGTGTAGAGAGGTCAAATAACAAGGACAAACCCCGTGGGTCTAACAATCTATAGTTCCGTCTTGTGGCATCTCTGTGCTTCAGACTGTGGAGCATCTCTAACACAAGCGAGTGGGAGTGGCTCCCAGCATGGGTGCTGAGCCATCGTCCCCCTAGGACTCAGGAATGACTGGATGGCTTACGAGGCCATCGTGTGTGGGGTCCAGTGCAGGAGGGACTGAGGAGTTTCCTGTAAAAGCTCATTCTACAGGAACAGAGAGTTAAGTAGCACAGACAGAGCTGCCCTTGGGCCATGGAAATTCTTTTCTGAGTCCTCAGGGACTGGCATCTAAGTGGCAGAAAGGAGGGGTACAGTGCAGCAATGACAGAGTTTAAGTGGGACGGGGCACAAGACAGCGCCGGTAGGTTTGGCAGGATTTAACTGGCAGTGTTATTAGCCGTGCTGGAGACGTGGGCAGTGTTGAGAGGTGGCAACGGAAGCTCTGAAAAGGCATCGGTGACTTTGTGACAGGCCTCAGTGAACTTGGAAGCTTTCATTCCCACGGGGAGTAGGAGACAGGCAAGAAGAAAAGCAAGTGACTTGCACATACAAAAATATCCATTGGCAACTCCACCAACTAGTTGGGAGAAAAAGGTAATGAGAGCTAAAGGTTCAACATGAATGTGGAGGTAAAGGGAAGAAGGATGAAGACTAATCTTGCCAGTGTGGGTTGGGAGCACCTGGCTCACACTATGTTCTATACCATGCCTATTCCTACCAGCTTTCCTACCCTATGGAGGAGAACATTAAGATAGATGAATACTGCCCGGCTGGTGTGGCTCATGGTTGAGTGCTGACCTATGAACCAGAAGGTCATTGTTTGATTCCTGGTCAGGGCACCTGCCTGGGTTGCAGGCTCAGTCCCCAGTGTGGGGTGTGCAGGAGGCAGCCGATAAACGATTCTTTCTCATCATTGATGTTTCTATCTCTCTCTCCCTCTCTCTTCCTCTCTGAAATCAATAAAAAAATATATATTTTTAAAAAAGATAAATGATTACTGCTAAAAGGGAGCACACCAAGTTTTGGTGATGCCTTGCTGTGCTAGCCATTAAGATGCAATAGACATTTTGACTAATTTTTGGCAGAATTACACTAAAATGATGAATTTTCACTGAAAGTACTTTTTCCTCATAGACACCCCTCATTAAGCAAGTTACGTTAATCCTTAGACAATTTTTTGCATATCATGATTAAGATCCTCCCATTTTTTTGCATTTTATTTTTAATTTTACTGAAGTTGTTTAATTTAGAATTCTTTTTTAAGTAAAATACTGAAAGATTTTTTTCTTTTTTGGTTATAAGTCCATATTAAATTTTACTGATTATAGCTTCTGTCCCTGGATATATTCATTTATAAATTTTATACATCTAAAGCAGTGGTTCTCAACCTGTGGGTCGAGATCCCTTTGGGGATCGAACGACCCTTTCACAGGGGTCGCCTAAGACCATCGGAAAACACATATATAATTACATATTGTTTTTGTGATTAATCACTATGCTTTAATTATGTTCAATTTGTAACAATGAAATTGGGGGTCTCCACAACATGAGGAACTGTATTAAAGGGTCGCGGTATTAGGAAGGTTGAGAACCACTGATCTAAAGAATAGCTGGTTCTCCCATCTGTTTTGAGAAATTTTTACCATGAGCACTTTTAGCCGTATTTTGTGTCGATTATTTCTACTGAAAACAATCACAGGCGTCAAACACTTGTTGGCATTCAGTTCTTGGAGCACAGATCATTGGTAGGATAAAGGGCAGTAGCCATATTCTTGCTAGGGTTTAATGATGGGACAGTTCACCTTGCTTGTCCAAGTTCAGGCATGCAGTGAAGGTTGCTATTTCTCATTTGCCTCAAGTTCTAAGGTGGGTTTCGTAGGAATCTATAGTCATGAAGAAAGCACTAGACAATGGAATATCTAACCAGCATGCTGTAGTCGGGAGAACACCGCATTTGGAATCAGAAAACCTTGGTCTTATGTTCTCTCTCCACAAGAATACAATTCTAATGTCCTTGAAGAGTCTGTTTTACTTTCTTGGGAATAAGTTTTCTTTGCTGTAAAATGATGCCATCTGTCCTACTGGCTAACATATTACTTTGAGACTCATATTGGAATAAAATAGTAAGACCATTGACCATTTCACCAACTACAAAGTTAACCCCAATGTAAGGTAACAATAATTGGCCATAAGTATGATGACACTTTTTTGATCAAACCCAATGTATTTAGACTTTGTAACAACTTGAATTTTATCTAATCAGAGTGACCTTACCCGACTACCCCTATTCTAAACTGCATCATTCGACCACTACCTCCACCATATGTGTATCACAATCTTTAGTCACTTGTTTTGGACATGATTTGTCTGTCTTCCAAAAATGTGTGCTCCATAAGGGATAGGCCAATGGTTTTTGTGTTGTTGTTCGCTATCATATTGCAGACAACTAGCCTGCGACCTGGCTCATAAGAAATACTTGATTAAAAAAAAAAGAAATACTTGATAATATGCATGCACTTGATAAAGTGTTTTTGAATGATAATATGCATGCGCAAAGAAATGAATTTAAGAAAATATAGTCAAATGAATCCTGTTTATAAAAACTGATGCAAATTATTGAAAATGCTAAATTCACATAGTTTTTTTTGAAAAGGAATATACATGTACACATAGAATCCACATGCCTATCACACATGCATTATTTTTAGATAATTCTAGTGTTTAGGTTTATTGCTTTTTCCTCCCAGGTAGCAATTGGAAATTTAGAATGAAATCAGAAAAAGCAAACAATTCTTTTTGCTATTAAAATTATCATGCAGATAGATTTCGTAGATTTTAGAGCTTTTTCCATACCATCACTTTATGAAACAAGTAAGCTGAGGCCGCAGAGCACTGAAGTGAGTTGCTTAGTGTCATTGGATGGTAAGTGGCAGATGACAGCCCTGGTTGAAGACAATGCCATCACTAAGGGAATTTGTAGATATCTACACACACATAGTTTTCATCAATTCAGATAAAAGTCTTACATTTGTTGCAGGGATTTATAATCATTTCTTTGTTCTATAACTCCTGCTGTTTATGGCTGGTAATATCTTCAAGCAGACTTTTTATTAAAGTTCTGTACTTTGTTGGGTTTGTCTTTTCAATACGTAATAAATATAAGCTGCCAGCAGCATCTGCCATCTGCTGCAGGGATGCCATTAGCCCGAAATTCCTCTTTACTGCCCCCATTTGTTTTTTTCTTTGAGGACACTGCATAAAAAAGAAAACTGAATTTTGAAGGAAATGCTATTTTTTATTTGTTTTTTTTAAAGTATATTTTTTTAATTTAAAATTTGGCCCGTCTCCTCTTAAAATGTATGCTATCGCAAGAAATGGTAGTTACATTGCCTCCTGACTGCAAACATCTATTTTACAACATAATGTTTGAATTATTAAAAATCCATAAACACGTGCTCTTAAAACAAACAATGCAATGCAATTTTCAGCATACTGGCTCCATGCAATAAATAAATCATATACATATGAATAATTGTAAAAATGTAGACTTTCTCTACATTTAACAAAGTGAAACATTATTAACTCAACCCAGTTGAGATAAAATGAAAGTCTAGTGAAGAAACATGAAGTTCTGGTTAAGAAGGAAATCCTGAGAATTTTTAGCATTTACTCACTACCACTTTATAAAGGATTCAGATGTTCTTGTTCTTAAAAATATTTGGAATAAAGGGAAGCAGTTACAGAATTTCAGAGGTAGAAAGGCCAGATTATCTAGCCCCTCAATGGGAAGAGATTCCGACCCCACTTGGTTTGTAGTGGCTGCTTGGAGAACAGTGTTGTGAGATGTTCTGAGGTTGAATCTGGGGACGCAGTTAGGAGGCCCAGGATTTATTAACCGTGTCATTTGGGGGAAGAATGGAGTAGCAGTCCAAGGGCCTTGCAGCTGCTGTTCCCGATTTGGTTTACTCCTCTCTGTGCCCCTTTTGAATTTAGTGAACTAATTTATCCAGGTCCCACAGGCAGGTGAAGCAGAGCCAGGACTAGAATTTGTGCACCCGCATACCAGTCCAGTGCTCCCACTACTGGCCAGTCAGGGCTGTCTTGATGCTACATGCTCTCTCTCCAGTGCAGGTTAACAAATTGTAAAGGGTGATAACTCAGTATTGTCAGACAATGGGTAATGTGTGGAGGCTGACTAGAAATTGATGAGTTTTTGCACAGAAAGGTCAGAGAGATGTAAGAGTTTGGAAAGGGCTCTGGGATAGCTACAACGGGCATGCTATACTGTACGTGTATCAGTGAGTTAAGCCATTTGACATGGCTCAAGCGTAAATATATACTATATCTACACTCTGGCTCAACACATAACTTTTTAACCATTGTCTTTTATAATTGCAGATGCCTAATGGTTTTGGTTTATTTGTTTTTGCTGAAAAACAATAATCAAATACAAGAGTAGGCAAAAGTAGGTTTACAATAATTAATAAATTATTAATACAAGAATAAACCCTGTGTTTCCTGTATGCACAACTGTAAATCCCCATTTTGACTATCCCTGTATGATTACTATGTTGACAGGAAAGCAATCAACTGGCTAAACAAAGGCACTTCATACAGTCCAAAACTTAGATTCTATGTTATGTTCTTTACAAGTCAGCATATTTATAAGTAACAATGATAAAAATTTAAATTTTACCCCCCCCCCCTCTCTGTAGTATTTTCAGGATATTAGAGAGTGAATATGACCTAATTACAGGTTTAAAAAAGTAAAGGAGAACATAGATATGACTATTACACTAAATATTAGTCTATTTAATTTAGCAAAGATTGTGTTTGTGATCAGGAAATATTATTTTAATGACTTGTGGGAAACTCAAGTTCAAATCTAAATTATGCTAGAACAAAACTCCATTACTCTCACAAAGAGAATGAAAATCCTATAGTTTATCTTTCAATAATCAATAACTATGATTTCGCTAAACTATGGCTCAAAGAAGAAGTAATTTTGTGAAAATTAAGTATTTTGCAAAGCTCCATCAGTGACATATGGAAATCAGGATCTGTGAGGACAATGGGAAAATGTTTCCTATAAAAAACTAAAAATTAGAAAATGTTGACTAAAGTAAAGGAACTATATATACTTATAACAGAAACTAAGTTTTCTTTCTATTAACATTATTTTAAAATGGAATAGTCAAATTTTAAGATAATATCTAGATAGTACAAAGGAATGGACTCAAAATCTAGGCAATTATCATTTTAAGATAACACATACTGAGTATTACATATTTTGGGAAGAGAAATGGATTGGGTAAGACTCTGTAATTATGTATAACTAGAGGCCCAATGCACAAAATTCCTTCAGCCCGGCCTGCACCCTCTCGCAATCCGGGACCCCTTGCTCCTAACGGCCTGCCTGCTCACTCCTTACTGCTTGTCTCCCGCTCCTCAGCACTGCCATGGTGGAGGGAGAGGCTCCCGCCACTGCCACTGTGCTCACCAGCCATGAGCCTGGCTTCTGGCTGAGCAGAGCTCCAGCTGTGGGAGCACACTGATCACCAGGGGGCAGCTCCTGCATTGTCTGTCCCCTGGTGGTCAGTACATGTCATAGCAACCAGTCGTTCTGGTTTTTCCACCATCACGGTTGCTGGGCTTTTATTATATAGTGCACAAAAATTTGTGCATTCGGGGGGGGAGAGGGGGTCCCTCAGCCTGGCCTGTGCCTTCTCGAAGTCTGGGACCCCTCAGGGGATGACCACCTGCTGGCTTAGGCCTGCTCCCTGGGGGATTGGGCCTAAGATGGCAATCAGACATCCCTCTGGCAGCCCGGCAGCCCTTGGGGGATGTCCACTTTCCAGCGGGGAGCAGACCTAAGCTGCAGTCAGACATCCTTAGCGCTGCTGAGGAGGCAGGAGGGGCTCCCACCACCACCGCTGTACTGGCAGCCATCAGTCTGGCTTGTGGCTGAGCAGAGCTCCTCCCATGTGAGAGTGCACTGACCACCAGAGGGCAGCTCCTGCATTGAGCGTCTGCCCCCTGGTGGTCAGTGCACGTCATAGTGACCAGTCATTCCCAGTCTTTCTGCTGTTAGGGTCAGTCTGCATATCACCCTTTTACTATATAGGATAGAGGCCTGGTGCACGGGTGGGGGCCGGCTGGTTTGCCCTGAAGGGTGTCCCGGATCAGGGTGGGGATCCCGTTTGGGTGCCTGGCCAGCCTGGATGAGGAGGTGATGGCTGTTTGCAGCTGGTCACACTCGCTTCAGGGTGGTGGTCTCCACTGGGGTGCCTGGCCAGTCTGGGTGAGGGGCTGAGGGCCGTTTTCAGGCTGCGGTGACTGAAGCTCCCAACCTCTCCTTTTTTTCTTTTTTTTTTAATTCTGGGATTTATTTACCTTCTATGGCTGTCACTGGAACTGAGAGCTGGCTTTAGCTCTGAGGCTCAGCTCCAGCTCTGAGACCTTGGCTGCTGAAAGCAGGTATCTGGGTTTGTTTGGCTTCTATAATTGAAAAACTGTTGCAGCTCCAGCTCTGAGGCCCGGCTGGCTGAAAGTAGGTTTCTGGGGTTTGTTTAGCTTCTATAATTGCAACATTGTTTCTTAGAGTGCAGCTCAGAGGCCGGCAGCGGCAGGCGGGGAACCTTGGCTTCCTCCATCACTGGAGCAAGCAAGCCTCCTGTTTGCTTCAGCTGCCTGGCTGCTGGCCGCCATCTTGGTT
>NW_005871173.1:531383-532837 GCF_000147115.1 Myotis lucifugus
ATAGATTTGCGGTGGAGTGCGGGAAACGTGTAAACTCGGGCCGATTGTAACTGCGTATTACCAAATATTTGTTTGTAATCCACCCTTTTGGTGGATGGAACAAAACCAAAAGACAGAGCCATCTTATATTTTGGCGGGAAATTCACCCGCACTCCAAATGTTAAATTAAAAATGAGAAAAAAGTTAATGTGCTAATAAAATCCAAGCAGTATTGGTTAAATGCTAAGGTACTAGGTAGACCAGAAGCCTGAAGAATGTATTTTTAGGATGCAGAATTATAATGGTGTTAGAAATACAAAGGCACCTGGAATAAATGTATCGAGGCTACAGAAAAAATTCTCCCCACCTTGTTGCTATGAATACCT
The DNA here is from genome assembly GCF_000147115.1 of Myotis lucifugus. Classification (NCBI taxonomy): domain Eukaryota; kingdom Metazoa; phylum Chordata; class Mammalia; order Chiroptera; family Vespertilionidae; genus Myotis; species Myotis lucifugus. Next base: position 531,749 of record NW_005871173.1, read on the forward strand.
TTCTAATGTTAATACAGGAAATAAAAAAACAAAACAATCTTTTTGTATGCAGTTCAAGGTTTCTCATCTTTAAGAGACAATACGATTGGCGTACTCTGGAATATCGATGACACTTATAATCTAATAAAAAAGTGAATTACTTAGGTATACCTCATTAGAGGTGAAGTAGTTTATATAGACTTTCAACCATAGAGATTGCTAAAGTAGACATTAATCCATTTTATAGATGTCTAGGTAAGAGTGTAAGGCAGCTGGGGCCCCATCAAGTGTTAGAGGCTAAACTCTGGGAGCAGAAAAGTACGAGGTCAGGACATTTAAATGCACAGGCAAAACCCACAATGGCTTACCAGGGCGGTGTGCAGAAGACAAGGCATTCTAGGAACCTCTGAGTTCAGATGCCGGAAAGTACCTCTGGAGCTCAGCACCAGAGGCAGACCATTCACCCTTCCCTCCCCAACAGCTTTGAACTCTAACAGCAGGGACATTTCTCAGGAGCAAATTAATTTTTATAAAGTTAATGGAAAAGTGTTAACTTGTTTGCTTGAAAGGCTCCTAATTTATTAGGTACATTGTGGCAATGGGAAAAATAGCTTGTACTTTCAATAACAGCAAAACTAGAATAAGTAAACTAATCACCATACCCATCTCTGCTCAAGATTTTAATGGATCATAGGGCTCATTCTTCAGTTCCGTAAAAATTGTATCATAAGCATCAACAAACGTGGCATGTTTGTGTGTGTTTTTGAGGCCCTCTACCAGAGGTTCCCAAACTCATCTTTAGGTGGAAAACTCGTTAAAAGTGCAGGTTCCTGGCTATTTCAAACGTGGCAGATTCAGAAGGCCTGGGTAGACCTCAAGAATCTGCTTTTCAAACAAATGCTCCCGGTGATTGTCAGGGGTGATGTGGGGATCGCACTTTGAGAAACACCGCCCCAAAGCGAACTCTTTTCCACTTTAGTTCACGTCACAGCAAATCCTATTTTCAACGGGCTTCCTAGTGTTAGTTCTGAGAAGCAATGAGACTACCACAGAGTCAGCCAGAGACAAATGATCAAAGCGTAGTGAGGAAGTCTAGCCTTCAAGCACACA
>NW_005871173.1:533312-599118 GCF_000147115.1 Myotis lucifugus
TGGGGGGTGGGGCGGCGGAGGAGAGCAAATAGAAACGCTATTCAGTTGCTGCCATCTAGTGGTCATTGTCACTCAGTTCGGTCTTCTCTGGCAAATCAACCATCAGGACTAGGTTAGTTATTTCTGGGTCTTGACAAAAATGAGTGTGAGGCACCAGCCGCATTGTCAGGGAACCTAGTGTGCAAATAGCAAGTGGCTATACATACTATGCACATGGTCACAGCAGATTCCTAATGGAGATTGGAACTGTTCAAACCTTCTTATAGGGTGTCACACTTTGAATGATCATAAAGTCAGTATTTATTAACACAGTTCATTTTCAAAATTTAAAAGAATCTACAGAAATGAATGATTTTTTTTGTCAATGCCTGTTTTCAAACGGATGACCGCTCTGGTCCAGGCACTGCTGATACCTCGAAGCAATGGAATTGCAAACATCAAGAATCATTTCTTTCAGTATTTGTCAACTGTTGCCGGTTTTGTACAGTAAACTATCTTTTATGTATCCCCATAAAAAGTCTAGTGGATACATTTTCTTTGTTTAAAGTTTGGCTTAATGCATTATTTCAAATCAGTTAAACCTGAAAAGGAGTGAAAATTAAGTGAGCTATCAGCTATTAAAATGTATACACACTTTGAATAATTATAAAGGTAGTGTCTGTACTTCAACTGTGTTTTCGAACTTCCAGTAGCATTTTAGGATAAATTTATTTTGTTTAAAGCTTAGCCTGGCTGAAAAGAAAGAAGTATCAATTGAGTTAACAGCTGTTAAAGTGTGTATACACATTTTTGGGACACCCTGTATATTGCAAGTTGGTAGAAACAGTCTCTACATTCATTGTTTGAAGGGCAAACTGATTTTTTCATTTGCATCTGATGTAGCTTTTCATTTTGAAGCCACAAGACACAGTTTCTCTTTTCATTTCTAGTAGTTTTTTTTCTTCATTTATCACTGGATCTAAAATACATTGTGTGCACTTGTCACATATTTTCCTAAACTTTAATAAAAATACAGGGTGGGTCAAAAGTAGGTGTACAGTTGGTCCTGTGGAAAATAATGCAATCTGTAATAATAAAAGCATAATATGCTAATTAGACCGGACGGCCGAACGACCTTCTGGACGTCATTCCGGACGTCCTTCCAGACGAAGCTGTGGTGGTGGGGACCGAGGCAGAGGTGGTTAGGGGTGATCAGGTAGGCAGGAAAGTGGTTAGGGGTGATCAGGCAGGCAGGTAGAGTGGTTAAGGGCGATCAGGCAGGCAGGCGAATGGTTAGGAGCGATCAAGCAGGCAGGCAGAGTGGTTAGGGGCAATCAGGCAGGCAGGCAGAGTGGTTAGGGGTGATCAGGCAGGCAGGCAGGTGAGCAGTTAGGAGCCAGTGGTCCCGGATTGTGAGAGGAATGTCTGACTGTCGGTTTCAGCCCGACCCCCCTGAGGGGTCCCAGATTGCGAGAGGGTACAGGTTGGGCTGAGGGACCTCCCTCCCCCATGCACGAATTTCATGCACCGGGCCTCTAGTAATTACATACTCACAACTGTAAACCTACTTTTGCCCACCTTGTATTATAAATGCATTGTTACCCATGAATGGAGATATCATAGTGACAGAGCCCAGGGCCCTTACAATGACAATGAGGCCTTTTTAGAGATCTACATTCAGGTTTTCAATGACTACTTCCCTGCAGAAACCACCAGTTATTTCTCCCTTTGCTTATACATTTAAGAAGTGAAAGAATGAACTGGAGATTCTTATGGTTAAACTAGAGGCCTGGTGCACGAAATTCGTGCACTCGTGGGGTCCCTTAGCCCAGTCTGTGCCCTCTCGCAGTCCGGGAGCCCTCAGGGGATGTCTGAAAGCCCATGGGGAGCGGGCCTAAGCCAGCAGTCAGACATCCTTAGCGCTGCTGTGGAGGCAGGAGAGGCTCCCGCCACCACCACTGTGCTTGCCAGCCGTAAGCCCGGCTTCTGGCTGAGCAGCACTCCTCCTATGGGAGCGCACTGATCACCAGGGGGCAGCTCCTGCATTGAGCATCTGCCCCCTGGTGGTCAGTGCACGTCACAGCGACCAGTCGTTCCTCCGTTCAGTCGATTTGCATATTAGCCTTTTATTATATAGGATTGATCTTGCTTTCTCATTCATTGGTCTATTTAATAAGTTTCCAACTTAGTCAAAGAAGGTATACATACCTTTTTGAGCAAGTATTTTAAACAGATTTTTGCTATTCAAAACTGTCTGAACTTCCTCATTCATTTAAAAAAGTTCAAAAGAAAAATTACTATGAAGCAGCAACATTAAAACCTTCTCATAAGTAGAAAAAGAAAGCACTATAATTCCACAAATATTCTACTCGTGTTTTGATTTAATTCTATAGATTCAGTTCTGCATTCAACTTCTCATTTTGGATAAAATACTTGGGATAGAGTCTGTTCTGAAGGACATGGGACTGGATGCCAGCTGGGTGCCCTTCCTGACAGACTTAGATAATTCCATCTCTTTTGTGTGTGTGTTTTACATTGTTCCCACATAAAGAGAACAACTTCAGGAAATATTACCAGAAAAGAGAAGTCAGGAAATAGGGCATTTTGGGGAGCTAATTCATGGAATAATCATTATTTTTGAAAGAGAAAAGTCAGGCAATATTTTAGCTGATAGCTTAACATAGCTAATAGAAAAGTAAATGAAAAGCAATTGCAATCACAAAGATCTCCCAGCTTGTAAATTTATTTCACCAAACCATTTTGAGGAGTAACAGGAAGCAAGAGCTGATACTTAAGTACTGAGTCAAGATAATCAGTATTTGAATACAAGACACAATTATAATGTGAGTCACTCACCCTTCCTCTAGGACCTGGATACTCTCCATTTTGGTGGTAAGCGTGGGTCTTTCTGCAGTTTCTGCTCTCTCTTCGTTCCTAACAGTGAGGCTGTAATGTAGCATAACACTTTATTTTGTCTAGGGAAAACCAATTATTGAAAGAAAAGAAAAAATTTGCAAGAAAACATTCCACGGAAGAATTTTACTTTCAACGATGTGAGAATATTTAGTGTACAAAAAGAGCAATGCCATTTTTAAATGATGGGTAAGCCCCTTTCAACTAAGGCAAAGAGAATAATTATTTAATCACATTATAAAATAAATCAGAACTCAAAAATGGATACCATTATACATTCTGACTTCATCCTTACATAATTTAAATTGCTTAAAATCCCTGAGATACCTACATGATTATATGCTTTGATAGATTTTCCCCCATGGATACCATCCTTCCTCCATCCACTCAAGTTGGAACTGCTGGATTTATATTTGACTCTGTTTTTGCCCTTTCACCCTAGTTAATCAATTTCTGATGTCTCCAGAGGTGCTGAATAGGAGAGCACTGCACGAGAGGAATCTCTGTGTCTCTGGGCATAAATTTAGGAATTCTATAGGATTACAGGAGCCAGGGCAATCCCATGCACAGTGGTTCACAACAAGACTAAGAATGGTCTGATTCAGGCTCACTGTAACTGAGGAGCACCTTAAGGTGGAAGATCCAAGGTTCTAGGTGCAGACTAGACGTAATGAGGGAGATTTGGGGCAGATACTAAGAAGCAGGTGGGGAGGATGACTTGGAAAAGTTAAGCTACTGGCTTAGCAAACTGATCCCCTTATGGAGAAGCTGAGGAACTTCAGGGGAGCCTGTCAGAGGGCAAAAGAAGTTCAGGTAGCATTTCTTCCTTTTATTCATTCGTTCATTTTTCCAACAAGAAGATAATGGGAACTATGATTTTCTAGTGCCTGTTATTTGCCAGGCACTGTCTTTTTATCTTTTATTATCCCCATTTTATAGATGAGCAGTGAATCACAGAGCTGAGTGTTACATGGGCCCAACGTCAGACACTAACTATGGGTATGGTTGGAGTTTGAACCTGATTCTGGCAAATGACCTTGCTGATTTTATTGAGTAACTATTATGAACCGTGCTCCCTGACAGGCACCGACACAACAAACTACTCACTATGTGAATGAAGAAAAGGGTCACTCAATATGGTTGTGGTGGAAAGAAGGAGTTTAGTGGGAGACAGCTTCCAGCAAGTAGTTACTCTTAATCTGCAAAGTTTGACATTTGGCAGAGGAAGCAGAGACAATGTCTCGTGAATTCCTCCTTTCATTATCAGGTGCAGGGGTGAGTGGAGAGAATGGAGCAACGGGAAGAATTTAAGCAAGAGAGGCCACTCTACAACGGAAGCGAGACCAGCCAAGGACATTTAGTTGAGGAAGTTGACTACCTGGAGAAAAGTGAACCCAATAAGAATTGGAAAGGATTCTTTAGTCAGAAAAAGGACACATCAACGAAAAAACAAAACAAAACAAAAAGTGAATAAACCTAAGTTCTCTTCTAACCATTTCCAGGGAGAGTGGCAGATTTATTGGTGCAGGACCATGGCGAGAAACGAGTAAACCTCCCCAAAAGTGGTGTGGCCCCAAGAGTTCCGGGAAGCAGTAATGACAGCTGCTTGTTGCTCAGACACCCAGCAAGCTGAGTTGTGTCCTGCGGGAAGGCAGCCATCCCAAAGCCCTGGGGTAGGAAGCCCTGGGGATACAGCGAAGCAGGATTCAGGGAGAGCAGCAAAGTCTCTCTCTGTGCCCGGGGGTGGGGGCTGCGGATGTGTTTGCAGACTGAGGTAGCCTAGGAGACCTCAGACCTCTCTCCGTGGTGCTGCACACAGGTCAGGGCTGTGTTTAGGAGAGAGTCACTGACTTCTCAAAGTGTCTCTGACAGGAGTGCTTCTCTGTAACTTCATGTATTTCCAATACTTATGAAAAAATGGGTGGGAGGAGGTTGACATTATTCTGTGAAACTTCCTGGGAGAAATTAATGATGCCAAATGTGTAAAATATGAAAATTTTTGACACATTCTAGAACAGTGGTTCTCAACCTTCCTAATGCCACGACCCTTTAATACAGTTCCTCATGTTGTGGTGACCCCCAACCATAAAATTATTTTCGTTGCTACTTCATAACTGTAATTTTGCTGCTGTTATGAATCGTAATGTAAATATCTGATATGCAGGATATATGTTACAAATTGAACATAATTAAAGCATAGTGATTAATCACAAAAACAATATGTAATTGTATATGTGTTTTCCGATGGTCTTAGGTGACCCCTGTGAAAGGGTCGTTTGACCCCCAAAGGGGTCACAACCCACAGGTTGAGAACCGCTGTTCTAGAAAGATCATATTTAAATAGGAAATGAGCTGAAACCGGTTTGGCTCAGTGGATGGAGCATAGGCCTGCGGACTGAAGGGTCCTGGGTTTGATTCCGGTCAAGGGCATGTACCTTGGTTGCGGGCACATCCCCAGTGGGAGATGTGCAGGAGGCAGCTGATCGATGTTTCTCTCTCATCAATGTTTCTGACTCTCTATCTCTCTCCCTTCCTCTCTGTAAAAAATCAATAAAATATATTTTAAAAAAATAAATAAATAGGAAATGAATGCTCATTCTGCCAAGCTTTACTGAGCTTATATGTGTGTGTGTGCACACATCGTGAGGCACTATAAAAAGTATAGGGAAAAAAAGCTTGCTTCTGTTGATTAAATAATACATTTAAAATTATTTTTGTTACATTTTCACACAAGTGCAGTGTGACACACAACTGTAAGAATTCTCCATTTTATACAACATCTTAAAATAATTTTTTTTCTCTATGGTGTCTGCTGTGGAATATTAAATCTGGAATCCACACGCATGATTGACAAGTTTCTGAACATGAATTCTGGCTCTCCTATCTGTTTCTGTGATATTTACAAACATCCCAAATGCCACCATATTAGAGTGATCATTATGAAATATTGGGTTGTGTTTATATCTTTCATTTCTTACAGATGGTAAAACATGGACTCACATATGTATTAAAGTGACTTAAAATAGACATTTAATAAGTGCTTAACTGTCCACTGTTTGCTCCATTTCTTGATATAATATTGGACACAAAAGAGTCCTGTAGAGAGAAACTGACAAGTGTCCTGTTAATCAACCTGCCAATTCTTGAAAAATCAGTTTCAAAGCTTTATTAGTCAAGAACCACTGATAATGCCATTTTAAGATAAAAGGAAATGGAGAAAATGATAGGGGAGTTGCTACTAGACTGCCATTTATGTCTTGGGAAGGACTAATGCCTGTCCCCAATTTCACTTAGTCTTGCTCTAAGTAATACAGTGGGTTTTGTTAAGATAAATTTGCTTTAGATCAACATATACATGTTGTATGTGCGTGAGAAAAGCTCTAAAAGGAAAACATCAAGTTTAACAATAATGAGGAGTCATGTGGAGACCTTTTACTTTCCCAGTGTTTGTAACATTTTCAACGAACCTTTCTACTTTCTACGTTTTAAACAACTAAAGCTCTAAATAGAACAGAATGCATATACAATGCCCACGGTGGGAGTCTTGATCAAGCTTAACTATTTAAGGAAGAGGATGCCAACAACCTAGGCTAAATTTGCACCAATAAGCACTTACAATCCCATTAGACATTTTGGAGGATGGTGACTCTGAGACGGGAGAAATACAGTTGGTATGTTACTGAAAATCAGGAAATAATGCCTTCTTTGTGCATGGATGGACTTTTTGGTTTGTTTTCAGGGAGTTTGAAGAGTGGGGGGAGGAAAACATCGCTGGCTGCCCATTATAGCATTTACCTACCGATTTGTCATCATGGATACGTGCGGGGCCTATTTTGGAAGACAGTTCACTTTTGTAAGAGAAAATGCCTGGTTATTAGAGAGAACTGTTGAAATGGGCAAATAAGTGAAGACAGTGCAGTAGCCATGGTAACTCTGGGATAGAGGCTGAGCGCAAAGCTACAGGTTTGTACAAAAACTCAACTGAGGGATCGATAAGATGCCTAAGTTTAATGCACTATGACATGAAGGTTCAAGAAGGAACCCCTGTCATTGTTAAGGCATATATTCTAGTATGCTCACATCATGATTTCAGTGTTTCCTTTTTTATTTAACAGCTTCTGCCTCAAATTTCCCAGCGCAAAAGCGGGGTCAACACCCTTCAGCTTCTGAAAGAAAATCGGTAGGTCATCCTTGAAATGTTGCATTTTCCTCAATCAAAATATCACGGTGAAATAATACCACAGCTTTGTTTAGTGGTTGACAACAATTTATAAATACGCCTGAGACACCTGGCTTATGCAACATTGCCTGGGTTGGAAATTCAAGATCACTGAGGCCATGGCCGAGTAGATCGGTTAATTAGAGCATCATCCTGATACGCCAAGGTTGAGGGTTCAACCTCTAGTTCGGGCACATAAAAGAAGCAAGCAATGAATGTAAAAATAAGTGGAACAACATACTGATGCTTCTTTCCCTCTCTCAACTCAATAAAAAAAGATCAATAAGACAGGCTGTGAAATCGAGGAGCTCTAGCAGGTGGGTAAGCATCACGGGGCACTGCACTGAGAGCTAAGATAGAGGTTTGCACAGGGTGTTTTGCAGACACAGGCGCAGTATCTACAATTTTGCATGAGAGAACTGAGAAAGGCTTTTCAGAGGAGGTAATGATTAAACTGGATTGAACAATGAACGGGCATTTGCCGGATGGAGACTTGGACAAAGGGAGTTCCAAGTAGAGGGGGGGAAATGTGTGAAGGCTGGGAGTTGCAAAGAAAAAAGAAATGTTATAAATGTAGGACAAAATGGAGAGATGAGATGTTTCAGGGTGGAAGCAGTACAGTAGAACAGGCAGTGAGGTGTAGTTATGTCATGGGCCAAGACCACAAGGAGGAGACTCCAAATATAGACCAAACCTCCTTTAAGATGATTCTGGCTTTCCATGCTTTACTTTCCTCATTTCTAATGGGGACAGTGGTAGTGCCCTACTGCACAAGGCTACAAAGTGAAGATTAAAAACTGTGACAAAAAGGCAAATTATTACACATGCTCAATCGAATGGGAGGGCCAACTGGTTGCATATTAAAATGATAATTCCAATTTTACCAAAGAACTTTTTTTCCTCCAAAGAACTTTTTAACCTCAACCTGAGGAAATAAAGACTGACACCTTGCCATTATTATACAACACCTCCTCATACATTGCCTTGCTACTTCTTTCTCACAACAGTCCTGTAAGGTAGGCAGGGATTTGTTATTAATTATTCCCATTTTATTTAATAGGAAACAGTTCCCAAGGTTGACGTACATACTAGTAATGCCCACACCAACACATGTCAGTGTTACCATTGGCATGCATGTCTTCTGACTTCTTTGTCTCATGCTTATTTTCGCTATGCAATGCTGCTTCCCTTTATAGAAAACATTAACTATGGAATGTCACCTTTTTGGTTATATACAAAGATTGGTTGCTCTGAAATGTTTGGGAAGGTTAAACCTGTCACAAACCAGTGTAGTAAGGGCAAATGCCCCCTCTATCAGCGTCTCCCCACAGCCATCAGTCTATAGGAGTTATCGCCCAGGGGACCCAATATACAACAGATATTTGAGAGAAGTTTTGTTTGTGTGTTTTTAAAATATATGTTTTTATTGATTTCAGAGAGGAAGGGAGAGGGAGAGAGATCTAGACACATCAATGATGAGAGAGAATTATTAATTGGCTGCCTCCTGCACATCCAACACTGGGGATCAAGCCCACAACTAGGGCATATGCCCTTGATGGGAATCAAACCCAGAACCCTTTAGTCCACAGGCCAACGCTCTATCCACTGAGCCAAACCAGCTAGGGCTGTTAGAGAAGGTTTAGACAGCAAAGCCTGGAAGACAAAGAGAAGAGGTGATGCTACTTATGACTGAAGACCAGGCATTGCTACTGCAAAGAGTCTGCTGGAAGTACAACTTGCTCCCATCAGCAGAGATCCTTTGGGGAGAAGGGAGAAGGGAAGAGAACGGCACTGATTCATGGCTTAGAAGACGCCACACAAAGCAGAAAAAAGGCACCAGCAGGGCAAGAAACATACACCACCCATAATTTTAGGCATCTCAAAACACAGGTAGAGTCAGGTCTCTGACTTGAACCTCTTCTCTTTCATTCATACATTTTGGTAAGACTTCTTTTTTGAATGGAGTACTGTATGTGGGGATGAGAATGGTGGTTAGAAACTTGTATGGAAATATAATACAACACGTGTCTAAAAAAAATATCGCCCCTGTAAATACTCCACTTACTTTTTATAACATGTATCATGTGTCATAAAACAAGTATTTCAATTGGCTTAAGCTTTTGTGTCATAAACTTGAACCTCTCTCAAAATTAAATAATCTGCTATTGAAAAATCTGTCCACCAGATGGCTGTGTTGCCCTTATAAATATAATGTTTTACTTAAATCAGAATAAAATTGAAAAAAATTTCTGGGAGTAATTACCCTTATTGGGGGGGGGTAATCTATTCTTTTGTGTGTGGAGTTTTGATAATTATATGTTTTAAAGCATTTGAAAAAAGTCATTCAATTTATCTGAGAGTGAAATTATCAAACTCGAAGGAGACAAATTTAATTTTCAGAGGTGTGCATAATAACATCCATTTTCCTTTTTGGTATTTAGAGAATGTTCTGGATACTCCCTGGCCCCAAATCATTTGATTTAGAAGTAATACTTCAGGTTTTTTTTAAAGGCAGGCATAATCCTATTAACATTGTAGTTATTTGTTCCAATAATAAATTATTTTGAATTCTAATGTCTCTTGCTGGGTAACATGGATCTTAGGTCATACATTCTTGGAGCAAATTAATTTGAAAAGGTTAACTACCAACAGGCAGAAAGTATTTGTTTTATTTAAAATGTTTTTGAAAAGCAATTTCAGTTCCAGTTTGGGTTGTATGTAAACAGTTTTTTGTTTGTTTGTTTTACTTTTTTATTGAATGCATTGGGGTGACATTGGTTAATAAAATTATATAGGTTTCACGTGCATATATTATCTGTATATTGTATTGTGTGTTCATAACCCCAAGTCAAGTCTCCTTCCATCACCATAGATCCCCCTTTCCCTCTGGTAATCACCATACTGTTGTCCCTTCACCCTTTTCACCCACCACCACCCAGTCCCCTCTCTCAGCTGTCAGTCTGTTCTCTGTATCTATAAATCTGTTTCTATTTTGCTTATTTTGTTCATTAGATTCCACATATGAGTGAACTCATATGGTATTTGTCTTTCTCTGGCTGGCTCTCCAGGCTGTATATAAATGTTGTTTTTTAAAAAATATTTTTTTTTATTGATTTCAGAGAGGAAGGGAGAAGAGAGAAACATCAATGATGAGAGAGAATCATTGACTGGTTGCCTCCTGCCCCCACCCCCACCCCCCATTTCCCCTACCCCGCACTGAGGATCAAGCCTGAAACCAAGCATGTGCCCTAAGCAGGAATCAAACCTGACCTTTTGGTTCATAAGTTGACAGTCAACCACTGAACCACAGGGGCAGGGCTGTATGTAAATGTTAATCTTTGTTTTTTTTATGCATAGAAACAAAGAAGAATTCTCTTCATTTTCTCATACTCTCTCTCTGCTACAAATTTCCGTTTATACGTGCTTCTGTTTGAAAAGATGGGCTTCAAAAATTCCCTTTTTCTATTGATAAAAATTTTTTACTTTAAACCCCAAGCTCTGTATTTCAGGTTCATCGACACATTGATTTGATGCCAACTGCATTTAAGGTGGTTTTTTTCCCCTTAAAATTAAGAGAATTACAGGACTGATACTTTGATGCACTTTATATAACATACACCAATCATCAGAATCTATTTCAGTTCTCAGGTTGATTGAAATCCTATTTTGAGCTCTTCCTTCAACCCACTGTAATTTTCCCTGTAAGTCATAATTAAGTTAGAGGATGCTTTTGTGGGAAAGCAAATATCTTGGATGTGAAAAGGCCAGAGGGACTTCTATTTAGTTAGTAGACACTGTTATTTAGTGGCATGTGCTCATCCAAGTCTTTAAAGGCATCCATGAAGTTGGAGCTCAAGTTTCTGGTTTTAGTTAACATGTGTCCCTAGCATAAGATCCAGAATGAAAACGTTAGGACTGTAGTGGCTGATACTCAGGAAAAAATCTGACAGGTGCAAGGGTCACTTCTCCATCCAGCCATTCGTTCCTCTCCTGGTATTTTCTAGTTACCGTGAGTGTGAATATGTGTGGGCTTGAGGGCAATGGTCCTGGGAAAGGCCCCAGTATCTAATGACCTTACAATGCTCTGGGGATCCTGGGGCTGTGTGGTGCCTGCCCTGAGGATGCCGAGTGATACTTGTGCTTGTTGACCTGAGAGTTGGGGACAAAGGGCCAGGGGTACAGAATGCAGAAACAGGTTCTGTTACATTCACTGGCAACATCCTATATAATAAAAGGCTAATATGCAAATCAACCAGATGGTGGAACGACCAGTTGCTATGATGTGCACTGACCACCAGGGGTCAGACACTCAACACAGGAGCTGCCCCCTGGTGGTCAGTCAGAAGCCAGGCTCATGGCTGGCGAGTACAGCGGAGGTGGCAGGAGCCTCTCCCGCCTCCACGGCATCACTAAGGATGTCCAACTGACGGCTTAGGCCCGACATCCCCCGAGGGCTCCTGGACTGTGAGAGGGTGCAGACTGGGTTGAAGGACCCTCCCCCCTGAGTGCATGAATTTCATTCACCGGGCCTCTAGTATAAATAGAATATGCTAAGCATACAGTGGTCAAATCCTACAAAGTCTGCTAAGTTCCTTTCAGCCTAAGACTTTTGAGGAGGTTAGAAATAATACATATCAATTATGGCTTTTTTGGAGCCCTGACAATGTACTGAACCCCAAACTAACTGATGTATATATGTTATTAATCCCATTTTACAGGTAAAGAAATTGAGGCTGAGAGAGGTTGAGGTTTCACAGTGTATTTCATGAAACAAGGATGCATCTGTGTAATGCCAGTGTCATCCTTCTTCCCTACCCCATGCTGCCTCTGGAAATAGGCTTTATATGAGGAAGATGTGTTAGAATTTGTGTGTCATCTTCATAAAATGGCAAGACTACATCTATTTAGAATGGATAATGGATTAAAATGGTTCTATACTTTTATATAATCTACTAGAGGCCCAGTGCATAAAATTTGTGCATGGATAAGGTTCCTAGGCCTAGCCAGTGATCAGGGCCAATCTGTAGGGTGACCGGCAGGGTGATTGGGGGGGCCCCCCCGACACTCACCTTGGAGGCAACCAGTTGGGCAATCGGGGGCCCCCGATGGCACCCGCCTTGGCTGGCCTGGGACCTGTGGGCTGAGGGCAGCTCCTGCATTGAGCGTCTGCCCCCTGGTGGTCAGTGAGTGTCATAGGGACAGGGCGTTCCACCGGTTGTTCTGCAGTTCAGTCAATTTGCATATTAGGCTTTTCTTAAAAAGGCTATTGCTTTATACAAAAATCAGCAATGGCAGAAACTTGCTCTCTACTTGGGAACTCATGTTCCTGGACATGAGATGTACTTTAATATATAGTAGTATATGGATAGCTTAAACATAAATATGGATTTTACAGCACCAGATCTTATAATATTTATCAAACCCAATGAAGCGTAATTATTAAAAAATCAACTCCATATTCAAGAGAAGTGGATTTTATTGTCGTTTTGACAAGAAAACAAATAACTCTTAAGGGACGTCCTAAAATAGCAGGCATTTTAATGGGTCTACCAGGCTTATACCGTGAAAGAGTATAAGCTAGGCCTAAAACAAATAATGAAGAGTTTTAGGAGAGGGGCACAAGTAAAATGCTGGTACTCACTTCAATCAGATAGTACAACCATGACATCTTAGAGATAGGGTAGGGGTAGTAGCACCATGTCATAACCTCATCTTTTGTATCATTATTCATTCAGAGAGGCTGTGGGGACACTCTTAAATGCCGTCCAGATAGCTAGTAAATCTGGCCTGGATTTGGAAGGGCTGAACTTCATATTGTTTTTAAAATGGAATAGTTTGCTTCAATTAAGTCAAGAAAGGAATGCCAGCTTCCCCCAAGTTGAACTTTCACCCCAAAAGGTCAGGATGTCTCCGGACCTTTGATGGGGGGACACTCATTTTCTCTGTCGGCAGCTTTTCTCTAGACTCTTCCTCCCTATACACATTAAGGAGCAGCTTGATTCTCCCCGAGTTCACTGCTAACTTCCCGTTTGGCCAGATGTTGTCAGTTCTCATCCCATTGGGCCTTCCCGTCTTTGTGAGACTGGACTCCGAAGCTGTGCTTGCACCTCTCTGACTGCCTCTCCTCTGAGTTCCGTGTTGGCAGCGCTTCCACCGTTCTCTCTTTAAATGCTGCTATTTCCTGGGGGTTCAGTCCAGCTCTCCACGCTGGGCCATCACTCTCCTCCCCTGTATACTGCATACCGATGGCTCCAGATGGTTACATCTAATCGAAACTTGCCTGGTGAGCTTCAAATTCATTTCCACAACTAACTCTTGGGTACCTCCAACAGAGCAAGTCCAACTCATCCCCTTAGGCTAAACAACCTCCTATTCCATCCAGCATTTTCCCATTTGATGGAATCACTGTCAACTGGCCACTTGAGCAAGCAATGTGGAGTTATGCTTCCCTCTTCTTTCTCACCTACTGCAAATTCTTGATGGCACACCCTAAGTTTTTCTTGAATCTGTTATCTCTCCACACCCATTTATATGAAAATATTATGCCATATGTATACTGTAATATTTATAAAACCTATAACACCCAAGTATAATATTTTAATCTATTATTTTGTTTTCTTCACATCTATTTTTTCTATTGATGATCTAAACACTGCAATATGACACTCAGAAAAAAACAAGCATTTACAGCAAACACAGTCAAGAGTACCAGTTGCCTTAATGGAAAACGGTCAAGTTCTTCTAGTTCTGGCAGTTTCCCAATAGGTAGCACTCTGGTCATATGTAACACAGACTTGGCAGAGGCAGCTTGAATACTATGCTTTTCTAGAGAATGACCTGGGGAGTAATACCCAACATTCATGTCAACATTCCATTACTTACTGAGAATCTGTTACCTATCTCTGTAGAGCAGGGAAAATCTGATGAAATCTAAGGAAATACAACAGTACCGGGCAATAATAAATTATAATGAGTGAACTGACAAATTCATGACATATAGAAGGCCTATAGTCCTAATGTCCACTTTTTGGTTCTGTGTACATGGCCTGGGAAACCTGGGTTCATGTTGGTAGACGTCATTGTGTGAGTTATAGAAACTATTAAGGAAACTTATCTATGCAATGGTGAAATGGCGTTTCGAAATAACTTGGATTGTGTAAGTTACAGAAGCTATTGAGGAGATCTGGCTGGGTTAGCGCAGTTGGTTAGAGTGTCATCCTGATATGCCAAGGTTGCAGATTCAATCCCCAGTAGGGCACATACAAGAATCAACCAACGAATGCATAAATGGAGAGAGGGACAACCAAAAGCACGTTTATGAAGAGTTTAACATTTACTGAATCGGGCCTATCCATGGTCTGGGAACTCTGGGAACCAATGTGGAACAACAAATGTGTCTGTGTGTGTGTGTGTGTGTGTGTCTCCCTTGCTCTCTCTCTCTCTAATAATCAATAAATAAAAATTTAAAAAGAAGCTATTAAAAAATTTATCTAGCATGGCTGGCCTGGGTCAGTGGTTGAGTGTCGACCTCTGAACCAGTAGGTCACTGTTCAAGTCTCGACCAAGGCATATGCCCAGGTTGTGGCCTTGATTCTCAGTGTGGGGTGTGCAGGAGGCAGCCAATCAATGTGTCTCTCTCATCATTGATGTTTCTATCTCTCCCTCCCTCTCCCTTCCTCTCTAAAATCAATAAAAAATATACTTAAGAAAAGAAAATTTATCTATGCCATGCAAGATAGAGTTTCAATACTGTAGAATTTTTTGTAAATGGCATTTACGATGGTCTGATTACAAGTGCTGTGAAGTCCTATGCAGCTAACTCATGTTCTTACTAGAGGCCCGATGCACAAAATTCGTGCAAGAGTAGGCCTTCCTTCTCCTGGCTGCCGGCACTGGCTTCCCTCCGGCACCCGGGACCCGGGCTTCCCTAGCAACCCTGGCTTTGTCCAGAAGGTCATCCAGAAGGACATCCGGTCTAATTAGCATATTATGCTTTTATTATTACAGATCTGCGATGGATCGGGTCTCTGAGGAGGACAGGTATGGGAAGACACTCTGTTAACTAGTGCTTTGGATGAAATGACTCATCTTGCCTGTGTGAGCAGATTTATTTCCAGAGGGTGGTTTCTTTACCATGGAGCAGACGTGGACTTGTTTTTCCTTTCAAAAAATATCCTTTGGCTTTTAAAGCATGCATCGTAGTGTTTCCATTGGCAGAGAGCTGAAATGTGACAGCGTCAGAGGATAAAATAGGACGTTATTTTTGCAGATTTGAATTATAGAGGCTGCGGTGATTGTTATAAATGGAGAGAGGGACAACCAAAAGCATGTTTATGAAGAGTTTAACATTTACTGAGCCGGGCCTACCCATGGTCTGGGAACTCTGGGAACCAATGTGTTCAAAGGGGGATGACTTGAGCTTTCACAGGGATCATTTACTAAACTCAGCCTGTGACCAATGTCTCCTGAGAAGAATGAAGGAGATCTGATTTAGGCCAAATAGCATAGGAAGGGTACATTAGTACATGCGATGGTGAATTCGATTGGAAAAGTTGTGTTTGATGTCAGCCTTGAAGAGTTTGTAAAGGAAGAAGCTTTGGGCATAGGTCAGATCTAATCTGGAAATGAAAAGTTTGGAAGTGTCATCTTCAAGTGGACAAAACAAGGGATGGATATTCAGGGACTTGCATTGCAGTCCCACTTCTCTCACGGACGGGCGTCGGGGCAGGAGGCAAGCCTTCCGTTTCCTTCTCTGTGAAGGCAGACACAGCATTTTCCAGCTTTTTAACGAGGGTATTTTTTCTTCCAAACAAAAGCTCATAGCTAAGTCTAATATGTAAAATAGCTACAGACAGAACAATTCCCTCGGAAACTGTAAGGGGGAAGACCGGGACTGTGGTCAGCCAAGTGGTGGGTCTCCCCACCCCCACTCCCCCAGAACTTTCTCCTCACCAGGAAGCAGCATGAGAGTCAGTGGGGAGAGAGAGTAGCTGAAATCTCTTGAATTTGAATTTTTTATGAGTAAACATGGACACTGTCTTGCTTGATAGGACATCACCAGGAGCCACAAGGAATTAAAACAGGGATGGATTAGCATCTAAAGAGTTTAAAAAAAAAAAGAACAGTCTGGATTATTTTAATGTAACCTCTGATGCTAGGAGAGGACCGGGGACAATTTGGAAATGAGCTTTAAGCTCAAAATGCATTTTGAAAGCTCCACCTTTCATCTCCTTCTTGAGGCACCTTTTTTGTGAGCGCACAGCAGTTTGATTTGCGAGGTGCGTTCACACATGTCCTCCATGTGCGACTGTCTGAATGACCTCACAGTTCACACTGTCCCAGAGACGGCAGTTTCATGAGGACCCCCACATCCTGCAAAGGTTCCTTTCTCATGAAGAAGGGGAAAAGCCCTTAACCACCTGAAGAGGCGGGGGTCACTTTGTTTGAATCCTGATGTAAGAGGAACATGGAGTTTTGACAATGGCGACCTTGAACCTGTAGACAAGTCCTGACTAAACGATCTCTTCTCCTGGTCAGGAAAAGCTTGGTCTCTCGTATAGAATTTGCAAATGTAGAGACTTCATTTTATGGCCAAGACTCAGGCTCCCATGACCCATGAATGTAACGCAGGTGAAATGGTCTACACCTCACTCCCTTGTTTTTCTCTTCCCAAAACAAGGGCTGTGAGGAGAAGAGGGAGACAGAGGGGCTGATCTGGCGAAGGAAGTGGCCCCTGGACAGGGCCAGAGACTAGATCAGCTTAATCAGTCACTGTGACCAAAATCCCGAATTTTACAGTTTTGAAGGAAACTGGAAATATTCAGCAGTTATGCACTTGCTCTCTGTATATCCCCCGCCCAAATAAAGTGTGGTGGTAATTTTATAAAGAAAGGGATAACCTTAAACATAGGAGAAGAGTTGACAATGAACTATGAATGAGAAATGCAATTTGAGGGAAATGCTGTATTGTTTCAAATGTAACATCTGAGCCTAGGTTGAGGTATTTATATTTATTACTAGATATAGACATTTATTTTCCTAGCACTCTCTTTCCTTAAAAGGAGGAAAAGTCAGCTACATGACAACTGCTTCTATTTACAAATGACAGTTACTCATATTTTGATTTCTAACTTTTTTTTGGTCCCTAAATTACATTTTTTTAGTGTTTCTGTGTGTTCTGCTCCTTTGACCTAGCCTGGAAAATTTGAAGAGCATTTCTTTCTTTCTTGTTCCTTCTCACTCTAATAAGACTTTACAAGTTTTTTTCCCCCCTAAACTCAAAGTATAAAAAAAATAATTTTTTGAAAATGCATGTGTAAAGGACATTTTCATTTGCAATGAGATAACAGCCATAGGTCAAGACAGTTTAACTTTCATTTTCTTCATCAAGTTGTTTACTGTAGAAATTACCTCTACTTATCACATACTAGAGGCCCGGTGCATGAATTTGTGCACAGATGGGGTCCCTTGGCCTGGCCAGCAATCGGGCCGATTGGGCCTCTTGCCCATTCCCAATTGGGGCCAGCCAGCAGGGGTGGGAGGGAAGGAGCTGTGGGAGATTCTGATCGGGATGATTGAGGCTGGCCAGCGGTGGAGAGGGGCTGAGGGAGGTTGGCTGTGGGAGCACACTGACCACCAGGGGGCAGCTCCTGCATTGAGCGTCTGCCCCCTGGAGGTCAGTGCACATCATAGCGACAGGTTGAACGGTCGTTCCGGTCATTCGGTCATTCGGTCATTCGGGTTGCTTAGGCTTTTATATATATAGATAGAAGACTTATAAATGTATAGATTGTGCATCTTATAGCCTACACCAGTGATGGCGAACCTATGACACGTGTGTCAGAGGTGACACACGAACTCATTTTTTTGGTTGATTTTTCTTTGTTAAATGGCATTTAAATATATAAAGTAAATATCAAAAATATAAGTCTTTGTTTTACTATGGTTGCAAATATCAAAAATTTTCTATATGTGACACGGCACCAGAGTTAAGTTAGGGTTTTTCAAAATGCTGACACGCCGAGCTCAAAAGGTTCGCCATCACTGGCCTACACTCAGGTGTCTATGGTTCATGGCTAACAAACACAGTTCTTGACAATGATACTCTAGAACTAATAGAACTCACCCAATGCACCATGTGTCTACATATGTGTCACCATAGAGGTATGCAGAGTTAATGCAGTTTCCAAAAGCTGCTCTACATCCACAGTCTGTGCTCTGCGGCAATGTTATGCTCACAAATTCATGTTGAATATTTTGTTATTTAATGTTCACATTAAGAATTAGTAAAAGCAAGTCTTGCTAAATATCTGTTTGACAGCAAATGAATATAATGCAATGAATCTTCAGTACTTGATCTGTTTTGGTGTTTTTGTTTCTTTTGTGTGTGTGCGTTTTTATTAATTTCAGAGAGGAAGGGAGAGAGAGAGATAGAAACATCAATGATAAGAGAGAACTACTGATCACGCCCCTTATTGGGGATCCAGCCTGCAACCCGGGCATGTGCTCCTGACTGGAATAGAACCCAGGACCCTTCAGTTCGAAGGCCGACACTCTATCCACTGAGCCAAACCAGCTAGGGCTGTTTTGGTGTTTTAATCCTGAAGCAATTCAGAATTAAATATGGCAGGTAAATAAAATCATATACTAATTATTGGAACATGGTCTGGTGCAAATGAGAATAGAAGTAGCATAATTCTCAGCACTGTGTAACAGTGTATTTGAGATATTTACATAGAATTTAAATAAAATAGCTGCTTTCTTTTCCAATGTATTTTCTGTATTGTAACCACAAGCTGATGTTTTTAACATACATTATTTCAAACCAACTCCTCTTTAAAGAGATTTTATGTTTCCAATATGAAGTGTTCAATAGCCCAGTGAGCTAACTCTTATTAAATGCATGCTTAAATGTGTCAGGCACTGTTCTCAGCTCGTAGGTGTTTTATTTCATTTAATGTTTACAGAAACCTTAGGAGGTAGGGATTCTTACTACTGTCATTTGACAGATGAGGAATCTGAGGACATTAAGGAACGGGCTGAAGGTCAAGCAGATAGTGATGGATGAGGATGAGTTTTGAACCCAGGCAGTTCAAGTTCAGAGCCACCATGTTAAGTCTCATTTACCATAATCCATTGCATTTCATGGGTTAAGACCAGAGGTTGGTGATCTCTTTAGGAGTGATACAGAAAAAAAAATACGTTTTTATTGAAATATTTCTCTCTTCTGGAACTCTATTTCCTCCATTTGAAACAGTCAAGGCTTAAGAATGAAATAAAAGGAATAATTTTTTACTTTCCCTAACAAAGAATCATCATCTGGGCAGCAATTTTGATATTTATAAAACCTACTTTAAATCCTCCGAATCACAATATCGGATGGTTTTCTGCAAATGAAGTGTTCTCGATGGTCAGAGCTTGTTCTACACCAAGTTTACCACTGCACCAGGACACACATCTCATCTTCTACCTTGGCCACAATGCTAGAACATCATGTCACCGCGTCATAACAATAACCCGAATGGATGCTGGGAACTAGTGGAGATCATACAGGCATTTGGTCCTTCTCTAGGGCTTGAAATAGTTCTGGGGGCGGCGGAGGTGGGGGGGGGGGTGTTCCAGAAAGCCACTGCTAACCCAGCAGATCCCCTTGTGAGTTGGATCTTAGAGGACCTCGAAACCTATGGTTCTTGGGAAAGTTCCACTAGTCTAACATCTCCTTGAGAAAACGCATCTGCACATATCTTGGGACTCCGGGTCTTACTGCTTTTCTTACTTGAAGGTCTTTTGGGAATTTGGAACTGGAGCAGGTTTTCTGAGGGGCCTGAATCATGGACATTTAGCACTAGATGGGACCTTGGGATTCAACTTGAGTCACTCTTCGTTTTGCCAACAAGGAAGCCAAAAGACAGAGATTACAACTTTAATGTCACAGAGCCAGTCAGTGATAAAATCGCAATGGAAAGCAGATTCTCTGGCTCTGAGTTCAGAGTTTCTAATTAACCGACTTGGCCTTCATACCCATCATAGCCCCTGGCCTTTAGAGCTGTCAGCACGAGTCTGCGACGCTTCTTTTACTGCCTTTGTCAGGGCTCTGAGGCGAGGCTGCCACCCTGACTCAGTTTTCTGACTCTGGGACTGAATGAGCAACGCCCTATGAAATAGCGTAAAACTAAAACACACACGTCCAATACTGCTAGATGGTATCTCAATGTTCTTGCACCTTCTGTAACATTGGAGAACATGGTTTATTGTTAAATAAATATACAACCATAATCTTATTTTCACCCATATCTTTAAAGAAACGTGGGTGAAGCAAAACATGATATGAGATAATTTTTCATTCTTTACTATCAATTTAAGTATAGATTCTGAGGAAATGCATTTTTGCATATAGAAAGGCTAGCATTAAAGCAATGATGCTCTCCAGCAATTTTTACTTTTAAAGGAAGAAGACAGATTGAGATGTTTGTATGACCCTAAGAACTGACATGATGTTCACTCTCATTATGACCGCGCTCAGCTAGGGTATCTTACAGATAACAGGACATACCAGGAGCAGCTGCAACAACAGCACCAACAAAAGCAACACGTGTTGTTGGGCCTCTGGTTTCCAGGTGCTTGAGACACGGCAGGTGTTCCCTCATTTTGTGACTGCTGCCTCTTTCGCATTTCAGCTACGGTAGTCCCGGATTGGCTGAAAAGAGAGAGAAAACATAAGGTAGGGGGAAAAAATCACAATAAAGATAAGGAAGTAAGGACGTATAATTTGATTAAAAGGTGGGGGAGGGAAGCGTGTTTAGAAAAGGTGAAAACAAATAGGCCTGGGCTGTCAAATTAAAATTTCTCCCGAAAAGTTTTTAGGAGAATATCCTAAAAGCTTTTGGGGACAAACTTCTATCATTACCTGCTGCATAAGATCATAGCAACAATATCGCCACAGAATCAGAATCAGTTGGGAAGGTAAATATAAAGTTTGGAAATGTATTTTTAACTTCCTTCTTTACTCAATGATTACATCTGCTTTCCTGGATGAACTCCTTTCAATGATTACAGGGGGTGTGTAGTTCTCATTTCTCCACTGATGTTTACAGTAAGGTTAACTGAGCTCCATAAATCACCATTGCGAGGTTTTTAACGACATAACGTTGTGTGGAAGATCAAGTTTGTTTTTGGTGTTCGCTCACATTTTTTTTTAAACATTCAATCTCCTCTTTGGCACTTCCGGTGCACCCTCCTGGGCTGATCTCGATAATATTGGCAACGCGCCACATGCTCTGTTACATAACCTTTCCCCCCACCACCCAGATCTATTTTCATTTCATGGAGAATTGTGAAAAGATAAAAAGGGATCCAATCAGGGAGAATGACTCTGGCAGAACTTATATTACATATCATGGTAAACAAGAAAACTATTGGGGTATAGAGTACCATACCTGTGACCTTACATATTAGACCAAGTGAGTTGATTTCTATATATAAGCCCAATCCTGATCTGGGACTTAGTTACGGATAAAAAACGAAATTTTGTTTTAGTACAATGTCAAATTTACTATGACCTCTTTGAAAACAGAATGAATTCTGCTGAATGATGTTTTTCAGATATATGCAATGTATGTAAGCCACATACATATGTGGTCATATGTGTAACTGAGAGCAACACATATGAAAAATGTAAAGCATTTCTGGTTATTTTGGCATTGTGACCAAATACACATTACATCTTTAGTTCTAAATACAACAATAGACACTTTTTAAAAATACTGTATTCTTGAAAACAAAATAAGATCTCTTTAGACCAGAAAACTACAAAATGGTCAGTTAATGGGGGCTAAAGCCAGAGACAGTTTGCAATTCAGGTGTGGGAACAGGAAGATGCAGAGGCCCCATACTCCAGGGGGTAAAGTGCTCCACTCCGAGCTCTCCACAGGGAGACCAGATCCCAGGGCACCTGCACAGAGTCAGGGGCTGTGGGTCTGCTACTCATAAAAAGATGCTGAAAACACTATCTATCCCACTCAATTGTGTCAGGCTGCAGGAGGGAGAGATGCAGAGAAAGGCATCCAGACCTGCCCTGGGCCGAGCAGCCCACAGGCTCAGTGACATGGGTCAGAGACCTGTCCAGAACCACTAATGGATGTGGGGCAGGGATCCTGAGATGCTGATCAAAGAAGGTACCGAGGGACCAGTGGAGACGAGAGAAAAGCATCACATTATGAAGAGTGAGTGAGAGTGAGAAATATACCTCTCACTTGATGTGTTTCTTGAAAACAAAAAAGCTAAATAACACCGAAAAATAGAGAGCCAACTCAACAACCAGGAGATGGCTACATTCCTGATCAAATACAAAAACAGAATCATCTAAAACTAGTTTAATATGCGTATGTTTAACGTAAACAATGTGATAAAGGAAAGACTATGAGAACATTTGTGCTATTCATGCAAGAGAACAATGAATTATAAAAACAAATATAGGCAAGCAGGAAAACAAGGAGAGAGAATGAAAAACAAATGTAAAAACAAAAACACATAGTCATCAAAAATATTCGAAGAGAATAATATCTGCCCAGAATTTAGCAGAAAGTAAAAAGATGAAACACAAAGGAGACAAGTACAGTGTAGCATGGAAAGGCTCCAACATATGCCCAATAAGATTTTTATCATAAGGAGAAAACTCATGGATTATCAGAGAAGTATTATTTTCAGGGAATTTGGCTGAGAACTTTCCAGAATTGAAAGAAAACACAACGAAACAAAGCCTCCCATTAGAAGAGTACATGACATGCTGCCCAGAACTAATAAAAGTAGAGTCACACTTACATGCATTCTAACAGGACCACAGAAATGTGAGATAAAGAAGTAAGCTGAATTATTGCCCGCAGGCGTAGCCTGTACTGACAATAGCCTTCGTGGGCAATACCAGATGCCAGAAGACAAAGGGCAAGGGAGTAGTGTTTTCCATGCGCTGAGGGAGGAAAGCCATCACCTACAATTTTATAGTGAGCTAAATGCAAATTCAACAGTGAAGATGATTTATGATATATAAATTGAGTTTATTTCTCAAATCCTTGCTGAAATCTACTTTGGCAACTATCAGTTTTTTCTTGGATCTCTTCAAAAATTATATGTGTCTATATATCACTTTGCTGTACACCTGAAACTAATATAAAATAATATTGAGCCCTGACTGGTTTGGCTCAGCCTGCGGACTGAAGGGTCCCGGGTTCGATTCCAGACAAGGGCATGTACCTTGGTTGCAGGCACATCCCCAGTAGGGAGTGTGCAGGAGGCAGCTGATCCATGTTTCTCCCTCATTGATGTTTCTAACTCTCTATCCCTCTCCCTTCCTTTCTGTAAAAAACCAATAAAATATATTTTAAAAAAATAATATTGAATACACACTGTGATTGACAAAATAATAAAAAAGGAAGATATGAGAACATTCTTTTCCTTTCAAAGTTAGGAAATATAAAACGATTACTCTTATATTTATGCATTACAATAGGATGGAATATTATACAGCTATGAGAAAGAAGGAAACCTGTCATTTATGACAACCTGGATGCACTTGATGGCATTATGCTAAGTGAAATAAAGCACATAAGCAGATTGTGTGATCTCACTTATATGTGGAATCTAAAAAAGTTGAATTAGCTCTAGCTGGTATGGCTAAGTAGATAGAATGTCAGTCTGTGGACTGAAGGGTCCTGGGTTTGATTCCAGTCAAGGGCACATGCCCAGGTTGTGGGCTCCATCCCCAGTAGGGAGCATGCAGGAGGCAGCTGATCAATGAGTCTTTCTCATCATTGATTGGAATAGAGTGGTGGTTACTAAGGGCTGCGGTTGGGGGGAAGGGGGATGATCCTGGTCAAAAGATACCAACTTGCAGTTAGAAGATGAATAAGTTCTGGAGATCTAATGCCCAGCATTGTGGTTATAGTCAATAATACTGTATTATATACTTTGAAGTTGCTAAGGGACTAGATATGAAATATTTTCATCACAAAAATTAAATCATAAATATGTGATGTGATGGAGGTGTTAGTAAACTACAGTGGTAGTCATATTGCAATATGCAGTATAAGGGTATTAAACCAACACATTGTACACCTTAAACTTATAGAGTGTTATATGTTAATTATATCTCAGTTAAAAGAATCTTTACAGTTTGAGCAATGAGCAAAATAAAACAAGCTGAAATGTAAGAGATTAATTATAAGGATATGAACTTGGATAAAAACCAACAACTGCATAAGACTAGGATGAGAGAAACATGGTTTACAGGAGCATATAAAAATTCTAGGTCATTTCCTAGACAACAAATTCAGTAGTAATCAACTGTACCATGTAAACACAAGAGTTAATGGGAATTTAGAATATATTACTAGAAGCATTTCTTTTTTCTATAAAGTGCTGGTGACAGCTTGTCTCTGGACTTGTCAATGATTATGTTCAAGTCTGGTCACAACTGTTTAAGAAAGAAATTGAAATGTTTTCAGAAGACCAGAAGGAGGTGTGTTAAAAAAAACAAAAACATCTCATAAGAATACTGCTTTTACAGCAAAGGTGTTAGCTCTAAAGAAGACTAAGATAATCAGAATAATAATTTTCTAATATTTGAAGTGATTCCATTTAGAAGATAATATAGATCTGTTTTGTAAGGGATCGGGCCTAAGCCGGCAGGTGGACATCCCCTGAGGGGTCCCAGACTATGAGAGGAGAGGATGACAGCTCTCTCAAGGTAATACCGGAGAGAGTCATTCATAATGTGCCAACAAGTTGGTGTCGTACAATGTTTTCAGGCTGGGATGTTGAAGATTCCCACCAGTGCCTTTTTGCTGAGACATCATTTTACTTCTTATTGGGCAGGTTTTTATTTCCATTGGGTGGAATCCTTCTATCTCAGGGATCTACACAAAGGCTTGATGAGTGAAGAAAGAAGACTGATGGCTTAGTTTTTCATTTCACCATGAACGTTGCAATTTTTATCACATGTAAAATGAACTGAGTCTCAAGTGACTCATAGTACCCACAATCAACTCCTTATCCAACAAACTTCATTATAATTGCAGCCATCTTGTCATGTTTTGTGAAAGCATTCCCTTTTCCCATATAATTGTTGATTCAGAGTTTAGCCCGCCAAAAGGCATTTGCTAAATAAGCCAAACCTATGAGACTCTCCTTAGCACTGGGATGGACAGGGAAGCCACTCATCATGTACAGATATTTGTGCCTCGTTGTGATGTATTTTCCCTTTGAATGGAAACATCTCATTGCTCAGTCTTAAATGTCTGATAACTACCCTGCTTTAGCCAAGCCCGCATATGTCTATGTAATGGAGCAAGCTTCCAATGTGACTTCTTGTCTCAAGCATATTTAGCCAATAAAAGTTGTGTCCAAACCAGTTTTTTGCTCCTTTTTTTTGGGGGGGGGGGAGAATTGGGGCATATATTTTAGTGTGCTATTTTCAAAATTGTGATACAGTAGTTCCCCCTTATCTGAAGTTTCACTTTCTATAGTTTCAGTTACCTGTGGTCAACGGTGGTCTGAAAATATTAGATGGAAAATTCCAGAAATATACAATTCATTAGTTTTAAATTGTGTATTGTTCTGAGTACCTCACTTCATCTCATTCCATAGGCATTGTATCATCTCACATCATCACAATAGGGGTGAGTCCAGTACAATAAGATAGTTTGAGAGAGAGACCACATCCACATCAATTTTATTTCAGTATATTGTTATTGTTCTATTTTATTATTAGTTATTGTTGTCAATCTCTTACTGTTCCTCACTTATAAATTAAACTTCATCACAGTCATATATAGGAAAAAACATAGTATACACAGGGCTTGGTACTACCCACAGCTTCAGGCACCCGCGGGGGATCTTGGAATGTATCCCCCGGATAAGAGGGGACCATTGAACTACCCTTTCAATGCTCATCTTACTTATCATCCCGTCTCTTTCTTATTTCTTCCCATTTGGGCAGACACTGATGCATTCCTCTCAGTGCTACAGAGCATTGTGCACCCACCACTGTACTGGTAATTTGCATACAAGCCTGCTTAAATTACTGAACCCTGACACTCTACAGTCTCCCCCCTTTTGGAGTCCCCAGCACCTGGTGGAGGCACTTCCTCCAGGCAGTCTTGGCAGGCACTCCCAGCCTGGGGGAAGCTCCTTGGCCCGGCCCCACCGTCTCTGACCCATAACTCCATATGGTTCTATAGCGGTGCCATGTGTGCTTTTCCTACAAGGCCGGGAGCTCCGTGAGTGCAGAGGCTGAGGCGTTCATCTTCGTGTTCTTGGTGCACATGGGGGGGGGGGGGGTTAATTATGTGTCTCAATTAAGCTCCCACCAAGAAGGGGTATTTTGTGAGCTGGAGCCAGTCTTTTATGCCACAGAGAACCATTCCTCTATTTTGCTCAGAGGAAAGAAGTTAATTTAATGGGGAGAAATGTCTCTCATAAAGTTTATCACTTTTTTCTTCTGAAAATGTCGGGATCTATCTACTAATGTTTCTGCATTTTGGAATCTCGTATAAACCAGCATTTATGTAATTGTACACAGACGTACAAAATTAGTCACTTTGATGTCCATGTCATCAAAACGATATGTGGTAAAAAAGCACATTACTTCCAGGGACTTCATCGCACGAATGAGCTTGAGAACCAGTGAGCTCAGTCAATATGTGTTAAACGAGTGAAACAAGAGACATGGAAGGCTTCTTTCTAGCACAGGTTTTCTTACAGACTCCAGATTTGCCCTGAGATAAAGGGGAAGGTCATTCAATTACCTGGCAATTTTAGAAAGTCAAGAAGACTGATACTCACACAGTAGAGCTTTTAGAAATCCAATTTTTACCTGACTTATTTGGGCTTTGCTTTAGTTTAGAAAGGCAGCATTAGCTTAGGGTAAATGTTTTAGAAATTGGACCAAAAATACCTTACAGTAAGAGCACTCTTTGGCATAAACACTGCATGGGGACAATGAGAGCCCTTAGCATAACTCCGGGACTTTCCTTGTCCGTTCTAAAAAAAAATGCCATGATGAACATGGAGCCATACGTGTTTCCTTAGGAAAGTACTGACTGCACTTCCATCTGTGTGACATATTCATTTTCAGGTTCATCAAACTGCTTTTTCAGAGAGCATCGTGGGGATGTTCATGATTTCAATTCACATAAAGATAAGCAAGTTACTATAAGGAAAGAAAAAAAAAGACTTAAAATGGGAAAAGAAAAAAAAATAGAAGAGAAAACAAAACTACAATATTTGAAAAAGGGTGTGCTGGAGACCATTCCTCCTAATAATAATTATTCATACATGGATTTAAGGACACTACAAAATCAGGGATAATCGCTGTGGAAGTTTCATACAGAAAAATGTTCATATAAATACCTTAAGTGGGGATAAAGAGATTAATACCATGTGGAAGCATCCCCAGAAGGAGCTAAAACACAAAACATATCCCATTTATGTTTGTGTTTATTGCAATATCCTTGTATGCTGTTCAATCTTTTTCTACAACTAAGCCATGTAGGCTGCCTCCAATTCACACTTGCTCTTCATGATACTCTCTATATGAGGAAGAGCTTCACATGCCACCTCCTCAGGTGTATTCCGCGTCTGAATGAGTTAATTACCTACTGTTTCCAAAGCTACATTCTGTATCGTTTGTCTTACACCAACAGACATCGAAAAGAGAACATTTAAAGATACAATCAAGTAACCAGGAACCTTCTTCCAAAGCCCATGTTCTATTCAAGGTAAAAAAATTGTCGAAGAGGATTTATGGGGTTGTTTCCCTAGAGCACATTATTATGGCTGTTTCATCAAATTTATTACTTCCCTTCAATCTGCCTTTCAGATAAGTGTTTTCAGCCAACTGGCCCATGTTATAAAGTTAATAGCAGCTCAATCTTTTTCCTTTTTTCATAAATACACCAGACAGTACACAAGCGATGCAGTCCATTCAATCAGCTCTCTTCACTCACACAGCAAAACATGTTTCCTCGTTCCAGGAAGAGTGGGCAGCCGCTTTTAGAAAGGCTGTGTGTGAAGATGAAGGGATAAAGGCTCTACCCAGAAGCCCCTGATGTGCTATTCACATTTCACTAAGTACTATCTGAAACGTAGAAAAGGCTAAGAAGTAAAATGACAGGTTATTGTTGTTTTTCTTTTTTTTTGGGGGGGGGGAGTAGGTTAGGGAAGCATAATTATTCTCCTCCCTTATGTATGCATGGAATAGCATCTATGTATATAAAAGGCTAATATGCAAAGTGTCCCCTCAGGAGTTCGACCGGGAGTTCTATCGCTTGCTATGATGGGTGCTGACCACTAGGGGGTGGCACAGAACAAAGGAAGGCCTCGGCCAACAGCCAGAAGGCCCTGATCGGCCCTGATTGCTGGCCAGGCCTAGGGACCCTTCCCGTGCACAAATTTTGTGCACCGGGCCTCTAGTTGGTAATATAAGGAATCCTGTTGTTTTTGGTTTGTTTTCTTTCAAAGAGTAACTCTTGGGGGAGAAGTGGATATTGGCAGTAATATCCAGAATATAATAAAATATACCAGGCATGATAAATATGTACTCAGAATTCTAGAGTTGTTGTGAGATATTAAATAACTCTCTCCATACACAGATATATATGTACTAGTGGCCTGGTGCATGGATTCATGCACATTGAAGGGAAATTAAGTAGAAGAAATATGTTAAATATTGCTATTTGCCCTTTCTCTATAATAGAAGTGTCAGAGATTAAAGACAATTAGTAAAATGTATATGAAAATAATATATAAATTGATTAATAAATAAACAATAACAACATGATATAACAACAAAGACATGATATAAAACAACAAAAACATGATATAAAAACAACATTGATAGAATCACTGATGAATTGATTAAACTTATTTTAATATCTCCCTGTATACCACATTAAGAGTAAAAATACTTTCAGAGTGCTTAACTAATTTCCCTTGTGATGAAGTATTTACAACTTTAACTTTAACATCACACGCTTTTCAAACTCAAGAGAAAGCAATATATAACTGACCACGTCCGAAAAAGGGTTCGGGTAAGAATATTCCTATTCTGTCTAGAGTTTGTCCTTGTGATTTATTAATAGTCAACACAAATGCTGGCATCACGGGAAAACTGTCTTTGAATTAATTTAAATGGGGGGCCAGTGTCAGATGGGGACAAATATCACACATGCGCGAGTCAATCAATGTTTATTTTTAAATTGCCAGTGTACGTCATATATACCAGGCAGTCGGTTGGACGGTTGGATGGACATATGGTTGGTCACTTAGCCTTTTATATATATAGATATACATATATGTATATTTATGGTACTGAATATATGGTTTATATGCATATACATATATGTTGTATATACGTATACATGTATATATGTGTGTATGGTACTAAATATATGGTTTATATGCATATACATATATGTTGTGTATATGTATACATATATATGTGTGTATATATGTATATATGTATACACACATATAGAGAGAGACACACACACATTCAGAGAGAGAGAAAGAGAGAGAGAAACTAAGCATAATGATGAGCACATAGCAAGTACTCAATGATCGTCAGCTATTCTCCTTGTCATCGTAATTCCTACTTCATCTATGACACTTTCCGGCCTCACTAATGCTCTGGATGCACTGTTGGTGGTAAAGGACCAGGGTTTGTTTTGTCTTTGTAATTTCCAGTCAGCATGGAGCTATACTTTGGTTAAATACAATAAAAATAAATAACAAAATGAAAAGATCCCATGGAATATACAAGACCCAATTAGTTTTTGCTATTAGATTTTATAGACATAAAATTACCATCAAATTGCTTTAACATTTCTAATTGCTTAGCCTCAATGTTCTTTACTTACTTTGTCATGGACCAATAACCATCAGCACATGGATCACGTGTGATCACACACTGAGTAGCAATGTTCTAATACTCATTGTCTGTACCAAAGGTCAGAAAATGCATTTTATAGTCTAATATAGTAGTTGAGAGTTCAAATTATAGCTCTACCTCTTACGCGTTACCAAACCATCTTGAGCCCTAGGTCATGGGATTATAAAATGAAGATAATAGCATTACCCAATTCACCAGGATGTGTGAAGATTAAAGGAAAAGATCCTTGTAATAAGCATAGTGCTGGGAACATGGCAGCCTCTCAATTTATGTTAATTATACTTATTTTTATGTGTTTGCCTTTTCTGTACACGTGTTTTGAAGATAAGGGGACTTATAGAATTATTTGCATCAGCAGCATCTACTTAAGATAGAGCCCACCTGTCACTGGCCACCCGGTGAATGTGGATTATATTGATTTGTCATGTACAGACAGAAATATTAGTATGCACAGGAGGGTGAAAAAGTGTAAGCAATTCACATGCTGTTGGGAAAATGCCTTGCATTGCTCTGTTCCATGAATTACTGGATTTTGTCTATTTCTCCTGGTGGTCTAGGCTTCTATACATTTCCAAAGTAACAGCTAAATTTCATCTACCAGTAGGGAGATTATTACAGCTAAATTTCTCTACCAGTAGGGAGATTATAAGAGTCAGTACTTACTTAAATACCTGTTGGTGGTTCATTATACCAATAAATTTATAGTACTTTGTTTCCATTAGATATGAACTATGAGATATTTGATCCAAAGTTAAAAACATATAGGTTGTGGCTTATAATTGAAGATTTATGAATACCAGAAAATCATCGAACATACATATGTTAAGTTCCTACTATGTGCAGTTCATAACAGGCCAAAGATAGTGTCTTAGACCTAAAAATAAGATGAAAATGAAACGCAAGAGGTGTGTTAGAATTCAGATGTCTTCTAGGAATATTAAGATGTGTTTCATGTCACTCTTGAAATATAATGAGGAGTGTTTTTTCCAGCATATAAAAATTACTGTGGAGAAAATGAGCCCCACTGTCCCCCAGAAAAGAGCTGTCCCCACTGGTGACATACATGTACACAGTTTTTTACATTTCCAAAGCTGATAGCTGATAGTGTTTCCAGTGGCTTGTTGTACAACAATTTAGTTCTGGCTGTTCACTTACATATAATCAGCACAGCTAAAGTCGGTGTTTCCGAGTTTTAACAGGCAGACAAAATCGATTCAACATGACTAGTATTTCTCCTAATAATACACCCCCTTCGCTGTGTTTGGCTCTGCATCCCTTGTTTAAACTTGTCACATAAAACATATTCTTAAGAGCGCTATTCATTTTCAACAGCTTCCTCACAACAAAACTCCCTGTTAAAAGCAGAATAGATGTCAGAAAGCCTTGAAACTCTCTAGTTACCATATTGAACACGACTGTGGAGTGGAGGGAAAAAGGAATGTTTCCTTAATGCTGTAATTGGCCAGAAAAGGCTGCCTTCCCAGTTACCAGGCATAAAGCTGTTATAAACAGGATACGACTTATTAAAAATTCCTCCTTAGCCTTAGCAAATTAGATGTTGCCAGCAACCCGTAATTTCATCATTAATTGGGTTGGTAACATTTTAGAAAGGATTTTTGTACTGCCCAGCCGGTGTGTCTCAGTGGTTGAGCATCAAGCCATGAACCAGGAGGTCAGGGATCCATTCCAGGTCAGAGCACATGTCCGGGTTTCCATTCCCAGTAGGGGGCGTGCAGGAGGCAGCCGATCAATGATTCTCTCTGATCATTGATGTTTCTATCTCTCTCTTCCTCTCCCTTCCTCTAAAAGAAGTGGAAAAAAAAGAAAGAATTTCTGAACATACAGCAATCCAGTATCCAAGATAGCTTGTTGATTGATTGATTGATGGATTGATTGTTGTCCTTTGATATAGCAACCTCAGTTTGGGGAAAAGAACCCAAACCCATTCTCTGAGCTCTCCTTTTGAGACACTGCTAAGCGAGAAGAAGCTTGGGGAGGCAGGACGTGGAATTCAGCCTGAAGCCATGAGCTGCCCGGCCTGGATGCTGATCAGAATAGAGAGCAGAATTGGGCCGATTATTTCAACTACGTGAATTTACAAAGTGATGAGTGAGTGACAATACAAATAAATGAGCTCATGCATTTTATTCTGTGCTCTATTGAAAGATTATTTACATGGATCAAATTAAGTAATCTAGCTTTAAATAACTGGAAAATAATTTGATTTATTTTGTAAAATGTCATTCTTATTTGTCTTTCACAAGTAAACCTAGTTCAATATTGATATTATATACAGAGAAAAACACATGGAAATTTTGTATAGAATAACAATGAAAGGATTCTTTTGAGTAGTGTTAGAAGAAATAATAGCTATTTAGAGAGAGATTAAAATTAATTAAATCTTCCAAATATATACCAAAATATACTCTAAATATATTCCAGACATAGATGTGAAAGTTAAAAATATACAAATAGTAAAGAAAACACGTGTGAAGTGTTATAACCCAGGAGAAGGGAAAGTCTTGCAAATGATTATCAAATTCTAGAAAAACATAAAAGACTATTTCAATGGCAGAAAAGCACAGCAAACAAACAAAAACACCACCATGAGAACAATCTATAGACTGATGATAACAAAGGGGAAGAAAATATTTTTAATTTATAGCTTAAAGGGCTAATTTCCACATAAATAAAGAGCTCTTTTAAAGAAGAAGCAAAAACCGAGGAAAATGGACAAAAGATATACATATATGGTTCACTAAAAGGAAATATATAATTGCACTTTAACATAAGAAAACAAACTTTAACCTTACACTTAACAAAAGAAATACAAATTGTATTACATTGCTATGTTGCTTTCCAAATATCAGATTTATGAATCAAAAGCTAGGCAACATGTCAGGAAAGCAATGGAGAAAGAGCTACTTTCAATCTACTACTAGAGGGAAAACAAAATCATTCAGCCCTTATGGAGGGTAATCTGGTTGTATCCAATAAAAGTACAAAAACATTTATACTTTGATGTAGCCAATCTCATCTCCAAGAATCTATGATGAAGATTCATCTCTATAAATATGAAACAACTCATGCATGTTATACATTACAATGTAATTTAGAGTAAAAAAAAGATGGGAAGCAACCAAAATGTCCATGAAGATGGGGGCTGGCGGGATAAACTACGAAACATTCTGTGGATAAAGTGTTCGTCAAATCTTTTCCCTTCTGCATGAGGATTGGCGAACTGTCCAACTACTGTGCTCCTGGCAACTTGATAAAATAGGATTTCAACCATATCCCAGCAATATTGCCTGAGATGAAAATGACCGGTGGCTGGTAAATTGCATCTAGATTGGTGGCGGGGGAGGGGGGATTGTAAACAAATTATAAATATCTTCACTGAGGATGGTGACTTTTGTAACTAGGCTTCTGCCTTATGGGGACCCTGAAAACTATGCCTATGGAGTTGTTAGAAGAGATACTGGCTCCCTGACAGCCATGGTGCCTTCCCACCCCCTACCCTCTTCCTACTCCCACTCCACCTGCTGTGGATCTCATCCCCTTGCCCTGAGGTGCGTCAGGTGGGAGAAGGGCTGCTGGACTGCCTTTGAGCCTTCCCCGGCTTGGACCGCGCTGTGGATTTCTGCTGAGAGGAACACCGGGCTGCCTTGGGGCTTCTGTCTTTGTCCTTCTAAGGAAACCAATGGTCTCCGGGGTCTGAATGGTTAGGAAAACTCGCTTTTACAAAATGGAGAGCTATGCACCTGCACAAATAATAACCTCTGTGACTGACATAAAATAGTTTCTAGCACATCTGTGTTAAATGAGGAAATAAATGGACAGAGTCATGTTTTGTGTGGGTATATAAAAGGAAATAGAATACGTGTGAGTGTGATACACACACATACATACATATACATATTTGCATAAATATTTAGATACTTTTACCAAAAAGTGACAAGAGCAGGGCAAGCCAGATGTGATCGTGGTTCCGTTAGAGGGTGGGCAGGGATAAAGTAGAGGGAATAGAGACAATTAGAAGTCAGATTTTCAGATTATAACTTTTTACATGGTTATGACTTTTGAACCATATATTTTTTTAAATATATTTTTTATTGATTTCAGAGAGGAAGGGAGAGGGAGAGAGAGCTATAAATATCAATGATGAGAGAGAATCATTGATTGGCTGCCTCCTGCACACCCCCTACTGGGGATCGAGCCTGCAACCTGGGCATGTGTCTTTGACTGGAATTGAACCCAGGACCCTTCAGTCCCCAGGCCGACACTCTATCCACTGAGCCAAACCAGCTAGGGTGATGTCTGCAGTTCTTTACCTGAAAAATAGCCTCCTCTCTAGAAACCTCCCCTACAAATTCCAGTCTCCATCCTCCCCAAGCAAAGCTTGTATCACCACTTGTTTATTTGAATTTTGAGGGTAAGAAAACATGTGTCTCATTTACAATGAATATGTGATGAAGCTAAGAAAGTTAGTTTTCTCCATCAGTTTTTAGGGGATAGGTGAATACAGTTTCCTTCACAGATTTTACAAAAGTTCTCTTTCGGTAAAAAACAAACAAAACAAAAACCATAAGGTCTATGCCATAATCAGATTTATGGGAGATAAACACTGCGTTATTTCTTTAAAAATTTTAACAAATGGACCATTTTCTTCAGGAAAGCTTGCAGAAAGAAAAGCTGGCAGAATAGCAAGTCTGTTTTTATGGAAATAAGGCCATTAGTTCATCTTTGATGAACACGACTCATTAATTCTTGAACCATACTGGTGGGGAGGAGAGAAGGAGAAACAAACAAGAAACAGAACCAGTAAATATTATTCCAGCCTTAGATCCTGGAAATGAAACATAAGAACTGCTACAACACGACCTAAATTTAAACTCAAAGAACCATATTGTAACAAAGAAAATCTGAGATTGTAAGCTCAAATTACTTTGTTGATGCTGCAAACTATAAAATGGCATGCTTATCTTGAGGAGACAATGTTAGTTTCACCATGTTAAAATCTGCAATATAGTTTTCCAGAAAAAGGGTTTATTTTTACTTTTTAAATACATTTTTACTAATTTTAGAGAGAAAGGGAGAGGAGAGAGAGAGAGAGAGAGAGAGAGAGAGAGAGAGAAAGATCAATGGTGAGAATCATTGATTGGCTGCTTCCTGCCAATCTGGGGATCGAACCCACAATCTGGGCATGCACACACACACACACACACACACACACCAGCCTGGATAAAGATCCAGAACAGAAGAAACAGCCTTGTTTTCCTACTGCATCCCTGTCGGGCCTTGCTCTGGATGTTTAGATATAGATCCTGTGTCCGTGATCCCCTTAGAAATCTGTGAGCTACCGACAGGCCCATAAGAAATGTATTTTCTGTTTTATACTAGAGTAGATTCTATATCTGATTGACACAGAAATCAAGACACTTACATGGGGGTCAGTGGCAACCAGAGGATGGGCTGTATTAACACAGTCACAGATGTTGGACTGATTGGAGGAGGGTGAGGTACAAAGGAGGGGTACAGGACAGGAGCCAGCTGGCGTAAACAACTCTCAGAAAAGTCTGGTTGTGAAGGGGAGAGGAATGATGGAGAAAAGCTGGAAAAGGATGTGGAGTCATAGAGGGAAGTTTTCTTTTGAAAGATGAAAGTGATTTAAGGCTCCTGAGAAGACTGGGATGTAAGACAAAGGACAGGAGGAGATCACGTCAGCTAGAAGCTGTGCCTCCTTGAATGTAATAGAAGGTTATGTAGGTACAGTCCGATGTACAGCTTCCGGAACTCCGGAGCGGCTGGGAATGTTTGTTCTGGAAAAGCTCTAACTGGTGCAAGAAGAGGAGCTGAAAAATGCCTAGGGAATTCCAAACGGTGAGTATATAGAAGTTACATGCAGTGAGCTACATAGAAAAAGACTCAAAATCATTGGTGTATTACTTAATTGAATGCATTTATATGCTATTTTCATTTAGATATGTGAACAATATAACCATGTTATGAATATTTAGATAACATAGCAAGAAAAAATTCAATGCACAGGCCTGATAAGTTCTCAAGGCTTTTAAAATTATGGTTTTAAAAAATGTCATGCTCATTTATTTCTGTAAGGCATTTTTACTAGTGGCAATAGGACATATATGCAAATAGCATAGGACCTACTGTTTGTTACACTTACGATAATTGTGTTTCAATCTTATACAGTATTCACAGTCATCATTGTAATGTATAATATTTAATTGCCATAATTTACTTAGCCTTTTCTCTCTTGGTAGCCATGGCTATACCTAATCTCAATCATTGCACAGATTTGAATTATAGCTCTGAAAAGGACCTCAGGGGTTATCAGGTGTCACATTCTCTTCATACAGAGAAGACCAAGCTACAAAGGCCAATAATCCCATCAGGATCATCCAGCAAATGAGCAGTAGAGGCTAGGCCAGGCCCCTGCACCCTAACATGGACAAAGGGCAGGTTAGCAGAACCTATCGAACCTGCACTCTTCTAGCTCAGTACTTCTCAAAGTTCTAGCCTGTGCAAGGCTTCTTACTGGTCCACACTGAGATGAGGGGTTTGCAAATGAATAAGGGAGGCAGTGCACTGACTTCTATTCTGTGACTGATCAGTAACTGTTAGCCCATAGACCAGCTGTAATCCATGGGTTAGCCTTCGAGTAGTGCAGGTCTAATTGAAGGAAAAGTCACTCCCAAAATGTCTGGCTCTCCCCGTACCAGCGAGTAAATATTATGTTGGAGTTTCATAGCCACATTTACTTCATTACCCTGACATTTTCTTCATTAACAAAATAATGTAAGTGCCCAAGATACTGACCTTCCAAAACCAGAGCAAACATACCGGGTCTACAAGTATAACATGACACGCTTACTGTGCAGGTGTATGTGACTCTATTTAGAGGGCGTCCCATAGGAAAGTGGAGTGTTGAGGAAGTGGCTGTACTTTTAACCTGGTCAACTTTTTTGCTTGATAGTTTAGCAGAATTCTTAGGATCCGTGTTTGTCTGTGTTTGTCTGAGAGAAATAAACCTTTGAAGGATAATTACATCTCTACTTATTCTCAGCCTTCAGCTATTCCTAATACTAAACTAATTGGTTGTAGAATTTTTTTATGGATTTAGTCACCAAATGCATCGTGGTGATTGTATCCTGTTTTTGTTTTTCGGTCCACAACCTGGAGAAAATGACAATACTAAAGAAAAAAAAAAAGGATGCAGAACGCATGACACCATGATTCACTATACCCATTGTGAATTGATTTTTAGAACAAATGAAAAATTTGGATAGGGTGCTTTAAAAAATGTATTCTATAATTAATAGGCTATCTGAAATTTAATTCTAAGCCTGAGAAAAATTATCATCGAATCACTAGGGTAAAATAGAACACCAGCGATCATTGACTTCATTTCCCACTTTATAAATCAGCCTGCACATCAATTATGCTGAAAAGAAATGACGAATCCCGTTTAGAGATCTCTAGAGGAAGAAGTGATGCCACAATCGCTGTAATAGGTAACATATTTACAGCTACCCTGAAGGAAACACTCACTCCTACATGTCCCTTCCTGATTGGCTATATTCTTTCAGTTCAGAATGCTTAAGCATTCCTGGCAATATTCAAAACACATGGAATACAGTATTAAATGTTTTAATTGTCACAAACACACTAACAAGTAGGTACTAGTATTTAACTCCATCATATAAAGGACTGGGAACTAAATTAAAGGTTAATGATATAACTTGCTCTAGACTAAACATAAAGATGCCAGATGTGAGCCCAGGAATCTGTGCTCTTAACTAGCTTATGTTTCTCTCCTGGAAACGACAGTATTTTGATATCAGTGTTCTAAAGTAACGCCCCATTAATTTGGTAGTTTCGTCAGAGTGCTTCTTGTCTTTACCGACCTCCAACCCCATTTTTCTTCATTCTTCCTTTTCATAAAGAATGAACAATTATACATGGCTTGGGGCAGAACGGGCTTGGGATATCATAAATTAACGTGACACAGTCCACTTAAAAAAAAAATCCCTCCAAGCTACAATGTCAAGTGAGACTTGGAAATGCTAGAGGTCAGAACATTGCTCACAAATTATCCCGGTACAATTTAGCGTATGAGTTTTTTGGAATTACACAAAAAGCATCTGATGACTCATATAACTTGTACCATAGATGTGTTTTGCTGTTGTGCGATCCTTTTAGTCCAAGTACCCTGAGGAACAAAGTGTTAGAGAAGCTGTTATGGTTTCAATTTCCCTCTATGACTTGCTTTCATTTGAAAACCAGAAAAGGAGGGAAAATGGACTGACCAGCTCCTGACATTATCGGAGTTTCAGAATACTAAATTTCCACTTTCTTTGTATCAGGAGAGAGAATGCTACCTTGATGCAAAACAAACAAACAAAAACAAAAAGCAAGACATATTGCAGAGGTGGAAAAACAAACAAACAAACAAACAAAAAACAATTATAGGAAATTCAGAACACTGAATACATTAAGGAAGGCTGGTTCCGTGTTATAAGGAAATAGTTACAAGGAAATAGAAGAGTTTTGCTTCACAATTCTTAATTCCTGTAGTTCTTAAAGGTGTTTTCAATACAGTGGTTACTTGAAAATTACATAAGCAATCCATGGGAGAAGGGCAGAGGTCTCAAAACTTTTTCCCAGCTCTTCCTCCCTCCCTCTCTCCCTCCCTCCCTCCCTCCCTCCCTCCCTCCCTCCCTCTTTCTTTCTTTCTTTCTTTCTTTCTTTCTTTCTTTCTTTCTTTCTTTCTTTCTTTCTTTCTTTCTTTCTTTCTTTCTTTCTTCCTTTCTCCCTCCTTATTTACACACAGACATATACAGGGGTGAGCAAAAGTAGGTTTACAGTTATGAGTACATGAAACCAGTTTTTTCTTATATTATTATCTATTAATTATTATATTCTTTGTATTATTTCCATACAAACAGCTGTAAACCTACTCTTGCCAACCCCCATCCTTCCTTTCTTTCTCCCTCCTTATTTATACACAGACATATACAGGGGTGAGCAAAAGTAGGTTTACAGTTATGAGTACATGAAACCAGTTTTTTCTTATATTATTATCTATTATTATATTCTTTGTATTATTTCCATACAAACAGCTGTAAACCTACTCTTGCCAACCCCCATATTTTCATTGGAGGGTTTTTATGCCTTCTCCCAAACAGACTACCCAATTTTGTTATAAATTACATCCCTATCTATATAATAAAAGGCTAATATGGAAATTGTCTCCTCAGTAATGAAATTTAATTTTGTTCAAACATTCGCAAATTACTTAGAGATCTTGAGTAGCAGAGAGAGAAAATCATGTTGTTTCATAATGAAGCATTTTTATATGAAAAAGTCTCTTAAAAGAAATATAAGGGGGGTGTATCTTGCCCACCATGTGACAGATATTTAAATAAAAAATAGAAGTATCAAAAAGAATGCAGCATGAATGAAACAGGAGAAACATTTCTGAAGTAGGCTGTTATGTTCACTATTTTTTATTTTTTATATTTATTTTTAAATATATTATATTGATTTTTTACAGAGAGGAAGGGAGAGGGATAGAGAGTTAGAAACATCGATGAGAGAGAAACATCAATCAGCTGCCTCCTGCACACTCCCCACTGGGGATGTGCCCGCAACCAAGGTACAAGCCCTTGACCAGAATCGAACCCGGGACCCTTGAGTCTGCAGGCCAATGCTCTATCCACTGAGCCAAGCCGGTTAGGGCTATGTTCACTATTTTAAATCTTTCTACTGTGTGTTCTGGAAAATGCTGCAATTTAAATAATTTTGAAATTGAATACCAGATGTATTTACTCTAGGAATATCTGTCCACTTAATAACTGAATCTGTAGTACAGCAGACTTTTAAATTATATACATATTGTACATAGGTATAGAACTGAATTTCTAAAACCACTGCAAATGAGTCTCTGAAATAAATACTTTAAGAGGAAGAATCTCAAACTGGTTCCCAGAATGCCATCCCTCCAACTTTCTTAACAGATTATGAAAAAAAAAGATTTAATTACATTTTACTCCTATTTGCTAATTTGTGAAAAGGATGCAGAACTCTCCATATAGGAAGACACTTGATTATTTAGATTCTATAAGAAATACGGATAGCTTGGTTTGTAAATAACTACAAACAATACTTAGGATCCAAACTGCTTTCAAAACTTAAATATATCAGCTTCATTTCTCCAAAACATACAGCTTGTCTTATCATCATCCAGCTATCAAGGTTTAGACATCATCTATCTATAAATGTTACGTCCAAGAAATCTAAGGGAAAAATAAGAGTCTTCATGGAGCTAACAGTCTTGAGAGAAGAAGGAGACATAAATAGATAATTCATCCTGTCACAGGAGTAAGGCTTTGATGATGGAGGTATGAACAAAGTCTTCTTGAAATCCAGCAGAGAGGGCTGGAGTGGCTTCCCAAAGTCGTGACATTGCAATAGGGTATTAATGGTGAGGGGAAGGCAAGCAGGTGGCCAGGTAGAAGACACATCCCCTGTAGGGTTAGGGAAGGGCCTAAAGCTCTGGGGAAAAGTGACTTCAAAGAGGCTGAAGTCAGGCTCTGTCCCTCACTTGCTGTGTAATATAGAAATGTTATTAGCCTCTCTTGGCTGTGTCCTTATTTGGGAAAAGATGGGGAGGATACTAGGACTACTGTATTGTGAGGATTTTGTGATGCATGCGCAATGCTGGCGACGTTTGCTCCCCACTTGAACACTCAACAAGCATGAGCTGCTGCAAACTGGTCATCCTGGGTGTCAACGTGGGTTCATGACCTTATCACGTTGAAAAGGCCATTTAATCTCATTGGGTTTCCTCGACCTTGTCTATATCAGGAGGAGGATCAAACCAGATGATCTTCTCAAGTCTCTTGCAGCTCATAGACTCTTCTTGCTAAAAGGCCATTGCCACATACATCCCTACTTCATATTTATCCCTAAAACTTGGGAATATTTTTTCTATAAGGAAAATGTCCCGTTACAAAATTTCAACATGTTAAATTTGATGAATGAAAGAGTCATAGAACTGGCCTTCGTGTGTTCAGGTGGATTCACTTAACACTGAAAACCCCTGACTTTATCTCAGATAAATTAACTTTTTTTTTTTTAAGGACTTCAGAAACATGATAGAAAGTATCTGAAAAAAACATGGCCAAAGGTAGAGACTGCCCCTTCTTCATAACAGTGCTTCACCTCTAAATATAACATTGGCAAGAGGGGAACTGGCTAGAACCTATTTGTTTTGTGGCTGCTTCAACTCAGTCTCTTGTTGGATTGTAACTTAAGAATAAAATGTAATAGCTTAACAGACACTATGACTTATCTCTTCCTTGACAAATTATGGAAAAAGCAGTGAACAACTCAGCTGGCGTTTGTGGTTTTTGATAAAAATATGTATTATAATGGCATGAGAGAATGGTCAGATATGTAAGAGCAAAGGCAGGGAAAAAAGCCCTGTGGGTTTAAACATTCTTTACATACTTTTCTTTAATTCAACAGATGTTTATTGACCAACTATTATGTGCCTAGTAGGGTTTAGACAATAGCAATTCACAGATGGATTTTAAAAGAGATTTAGCACCCAGGAGGAGTGAGAAGACACCAAGGAGACAAAGGGCAATGAATTACCGGAGTTTAGGTCCCTGTGTGGTCCAAGGATTGCAGCAGTGTGGGAAAAGGTTGAGTTAATAATGTGGGTAAGGTCAGATAATGGGATGCCCAATGGGGAGGTTATGGAAGAGTTGTAGAAAAATATCACGTGTCAGTTTAAGGAGGCAAGAGATGGGAATGAGTGTCTAGCATAAGATAAAGAACAAGATTAGAGGGAAGGAGGAGGGGAAGGGATGCTAGGATGCATCTCTAATATCATTAAGAACAGGAATAAGGTTGTGAGAGTGACAGTGTGCCCAGAGCACAACCTGGCGGGAAATGAGGGAGAGTGAGGCAGGAGCTAGGTAGATGACAGCAACAAGGAGTGGTGGAAGGTTTGCATTTGGAGACTTTCAGGGAGGAGGGAAAGAGATTGGTCTGGAAGGGGCAATAGGGAGCAAGAAGGATTGCTATCAATAATGTTCCGAGGAATAATTATAAGGAGATGAACTGAGGGAGTAAGAGAGGAAGAAGGGCCCGAAATACCAGAGGGAAGATTCTTGGGGTCACTGTTAGGAAGTCCATCTGATTTGCATGAATTGTTCATATTCACATCTCTTAGCTTAAGGTGAATGTTGCCAGTGCCCTCTTTCACTTCCTAAAGTGAAACTGACTTGAATGATAAATTATATGATCATTTTAGACATAATGGATTGCAGAATGAAAATTAACACAATAGTTATAAACACGTATACACACACACACAGCAGTTAGTGGAAATAAAAGTGTAATCCCTACACTTCCTTGAACACTTAAAAAAAAATGATTTCAGAGAGGAAGTGAGAAGGAGAG
Organism: Myotis lucifugus; assembly: GCF_000147115.1. NCBI lineage: Eukaryota > Metazoa > Chordata > Mammalia > Chiroptera > Vespertilionidae > Myotis > Myotis lucifugus. The sequence continues at coordinate 575,858 of NW_005871173.1, forward strand.
AGAGATAGAAACATCAATGATGAGAGAGAATCATAGATCAGCTGCCTCCTGCACGCCCCCTACTGGGGATCGAGCCCACAAGCCGGGCATGTGCCCTTGACTGGAATCAAACTCTGGACCCTTCAGTTCGAAGGTTGATGCTTTATCTATTGAGCAAACCGGCTGGGGCCCTTGCTCACTTTTTAAATGAAGCCAAGACCTTCATACTTTTCTTTCTTTTTCTCTTCTAGCAGAGTTTGTAAAAAGTGACTTTGTCTCCTTTTAAAAAATATTTAATATTTATTGATTTAAATTTAGTTACTTTCAGAACTTTTAATCTTTAAAAAAAAGATTGAGTGGAGAAAATTTGGACTAAATTTTAAATACCTCTGGGGGAAAAATGAAGTTCGAATAAGTATAATCCTGACTCAATTTGAATTATTTTTCCACCCTGCTATTATTAGAGAAGCATAACTATGAGAAAAACTCTTTTCTAAAATTTATTCATAAATTTAAAAGGATGGCCTGTCCGTCCTAGTGGAAGTATGCCTTGTACAAAGTTCCTCTCTTCCTAGAATCCAAGTGACTTTGGATTTCATGAGTAGCTTTGTGAAGAACAAGAAGAAAGTGTTGGAGAGGGGAAAAAAAGAGGTTCGGCTTTTCGATCAGAAGTACTTCTTTAAAATTCTGTTGGAGCCACTCACTACCTCAATAACTGTGAGTACATTACCCAAATTCACTACACATCAATGTCCAATTACTACTCCACAAGAGGAATGATACTTCTTGGAGTGGTTGAGAGAATTAAATGAAAAAATATGTATGAAAGGACTTATGGTTGCCTCAAACGTAACTTGGCAACTTCGCTTTCAGCTTCTTCTCTTTGAATCTATAGTCCTTCAAGTGAAAACTAGTTTTAATAATATTTTCAAGTTCCTCCAAGTTTCCAAATCAAAGACTACATTCAGGACATTCTCTTGATGGGGCAGAAAGTAAATCAATGTGTGGGAAACCGCCTATTGTCTTCACTGGCAGAGAGGTGTAGACAGAGAACCCGGAAGGCTGGTGACCCTTGAAGCCCTAGCAAAGGTCAGAGCTGTGCACCACCTCTGTGCATCCAGATAATGGTAGCTGAAGCAACTTCCCCACCTTTAGTCATGTAAATCCTTATTGATAAGAATAGTCTGTGTGTCACCGGGACCTCCCTGCCTAAGGTCTATACTATGGGTGGATCCCAAACCGGTGGAAGTCCTTCCCCTTGAGTTGGACTTACCCGCCTGGCCCCCCATTATTTCCAAATTATCTCTTGTCTCTTCTCTTTCATTTGTGTGCGGCTCCTCTTCCAGATCCTGAACCCTGAACCACGCGGGACGTGGAGGGAAACATTTACAACATCAATGTACTTTCAATTTGACAAGAATTTTCCCCAAGAAATTAAGACTTGTTGAACCTTAATTAACCTGGTGGATCATTTACCTGGTAGCTCTATTCCCTGAGCGTTCTGATTAATCAAAATTTTATGTGAGGGTAATATGACACAACTTATGTATTTAAAGATGAAATGCTTTTATTTATGTGCCATACATGGCCACATTCTTCTTGTAGACATTATATATTGTTTGTGTAAGAGGCAATACTAAGCTCCTATTTGTCACAGTTTATTTGTTCTTTCCTCCAAAAACTGATTTCTACTAGATAATTTTTTATATTTGGATGTAATTCTCCATATTGATCTTTCACTAGAATCCTGGAATTATAATTCAGACAGCAAATGGGATGTAAATAATAGTTCAAGTATTAATATATACTGGACATTATTGGGAGAGGTTTTACTTAATTTATTCCTTATAATTCTATCAAATAAAGTTTTTTTTCCACTTTAAAATGAAAACCTGAGCTCCAAAAGTTTTAAGCAGTTTTCCCATATTCTAAGCACTGGAAATAAGATTTCAGTCTGGTCATACAGACTTTAATGTTTATGCCCATTTTATTACATGCTATTATCCTATCCTATCCTATCCTATCCTATCCTATCCTATCCTATCCTACCCCATCCCATCCTATCCGACCCTACCTGTGATTGTATTGTATGCTATTGATTTAAAAGTACTGACAGATGTCATTTCCATAAACAACAAAATTTCTTCATAAAATGGAAATGGAAACTGGTAGGATTGATGTTAGCCGTCAATAGTATGCCACCCTTGGTGAATATTGGTGGTGGGTGGTTATGTAGTGGTAACTACCAGCAAGATATCAAACTCATTCTCTGGCATTTAATTCATCAATACAGTGACTGGCCTTTCTGCTCCTTTACAGCCTTCGACTAAGAAAAGTGATAAGCCTTATCACCCAACTCCTGTTATAAGTCCTAACAGTGGACACCAGGTGATGCCGTCTGATGGGACACCAGTCGGGAGGATAGGAAATGTAACGTGCCAGAGACACACTGGCCAATCTCACACATCTTCCAAGTGAAGTAAAACTGAAAAGATAATGTGTGTGTATATACACAAACACATGTGAACGAACACACAGAAAGACTAGTTCCATAGTTGTTACATCCTAGAGATGTGATTTGGATGATAAAGGAGTAGAATGATGAACTATACTGGAACTTTTTGTTTGATATAAATTTGTAGTCTTTCCTAGTCAAAGATAATAATGTTTTTTAGTTCCAAACTGAAGTCAGAGACAGATCACTCTATAACCTATTTCCATTTTTTATTTTGGCTGGAAGCACACTCAAATGGAAGCCAGTGATCTCATTTTCTAATGTTCAGATCAAAAGGAAAAAAAGAATCAAAGAATCAGTTGGCATAGACTCATGAGATAAAAGGGTTTCCTAAGTGTCAATCTGTTAATCAATTCTTCAGAGAAGGGGAAAACGAGGGTAGCTGAATTATACAGGCCTTGCAATTAGATGAACTGAGTCATATGTTCCTTACTCTGAGAAATGTAGACATAGAACATAATAGATGTATACATGAGTCGTAGACCTTGTCCAAAACCCATTAAGTACATAATGAAAAGAGTGGGGAACAGATGACTATCTGAGTGTGCTTAAGACTATCCAGGGAGAGTTCATTGGTCTTCTTTTGCCTGTCTCACTCCTGTGGCTGTACACCGGACAAAGACACAGACAGTGATGGACCCTCAGTGTTCCTCCAGGCCCTCTGTGCATGTGACAGAATCTAATCACAGGTGCCAGCAGAGGACTGGCCTACGTGAATGAATCAAAAAGTATTTATTTTCTGAATATTACTTTCTTTCAAATGCTAATAAGAGCTGAGCCCAAAACATTTTGGTGTCCTCTTCAAATAAAGGAAAAGTACAATGCAAATATTAGGCATTCTATTGTCACGGTGTACGTGTCTAGTTTTATGCATTCTATCCTAAAACATTTAATTTTAGTCATGGCCCTGATACTCAGTAGCTGGCACTTGGTAGAATCTCAACTACTAGTGTAATTGCTGAATGAGTAAAATGAATTGTGCAATGAGCTTTCTCTATTGAAAGTCATTGTGGAAGCTAAGTACATCCATCTCAGAATTTTTATTGTTCAGTGAACAAAGGATATGGTTAATGAGTGTCGAATTTCTTGCAATAACCCATATAGCATTCTTCAGTTATTTTTTTCCAATTCTTTTAATCAAAACCAGAAAACTATAACAAACCACAAGATGTAGAGGAGGCTGTCACAGTAGAGTAATGACCTATTGTTAATTCATAACACTGCATTAGTAGCCTCAGTTTAATAGAAGAGTGTTTAAGGAATAATGGGCTGAAATGTTACATTTCTTTATGATGACATCTTTAGTAGTAACTTTTTAATTCCCTTTGTGTTCATATTTTATTTTAAAAGGGCCATAATATATTACCACCCATTGGCAGCAGGCAAGATAGGATAGTTATATTCCATTCCCTTCCGCACAAGGCAGGGTGGAGCATGCGGCTCGGGGCTGTGGGTTTCTGCCACAGCCCACTGGCTCCTCTGGGATGGCAGAGCCACGTGATCTCTTGAGTGCAGCTACTACCCCTTGCTCCTAGCAACTGTGTTCTGCTAAAGTGTGGTTGCTGCGGTTGCCAGGATATTATTCTATTCTTGTCCTCCATGACCACACCAAAGAGAAGGGAAAGTACCAACCCAACTGGAGTGAAGACACAGGGAGGGGGACCCAGAAAAACAAAGTGCCCTCCTCTGTCACAAAGAAATAAATTGAAGAGACTTCATGGTTAATGGTTTAACAAAATGTGTAACTTTTCTTTGAGATGAAATTGAAAAAACACGTTTTAATGACAAGCTGCCAAAAAATATGGCTATTAAACTATTAAGACACAATTCACCACCTTATTATTATTCATTGAAAGCCACTTTTTTTCCCAATGGAAGAGAGGAAAATGTCTTAAAATTGTCAGAATGACCTGAGAGATTCTGAACTATAATTACCATCCTGTGTCACATACAAAAGTTGGAAGTAGATACCACATTTCACTTAACAGAAGACATCATTGATTGCAAAGTGCATACTGATTTCTGAAACGTTAAAAGGTGAAAAATGTGTGTGTCGTGGATTTGTTAAAATAATACACTATATACCTAATTCAGAATTTTGATCAATTCTGAGATAAAATTTGTTCCTTATTTGTAGAAAAGGAGGTAAATTAAGTTTCTCATATAGCTAATAAGTAAAGACAGAATGAACTAATATGTATTTGCTTGACTATTATGTTCAAACTCTTCATGATGCAATGTTGTTTCTTCAGTTCCTTGTGTAGATAAGAAATAAAAATAGGTACCAACTAACATGTTTATAGAACTTTATAGCTGTAGTGTTTGTCATATTCCTAGTAATATGCTAGGTGTCATTAGCCCTGTTTTTCAAATGAGAAAAACTGGACTCAGGAAGATAGAATGACTCACTCAAGGTCATATAATTAGAAAGTGTCAGAGCTAGGAGTGAAACCCAAGATAAATGACTCTTAATGCAAACCATGTTTGACTAAGGTAAGACATTAACCAGCTACCAGGCTTGAAATTAGATCACAGACATAAAGATTATTCAAAGAGAAAGATATTGGATACATAAGAAGAGATGTCGCACATGTCAGATGAATTCGTTGATTTATTCAATGAATTATTGAATGGCTACTTTGATGTAGGTTGTTTCAGTGCCTGGGATAGAGTAGTGAATAAAAGACAAAAATCACATGGAACTTCTAATTTCTATAAAGAAAAACAAGGTAAGAGAGGGTAGGAAGGGGGAGCTTGCAATTTTAAATAGTGGTCAAGGAGGTGTCCCTGAAAAGGTGTGACATTTGAGCCAAGATAAAGGCAATAAAGAAGTGAGCCACATGGATAGCTGTGACAAGAACATTCCAGGTAGAAGGAACAAAGGACCCGAATTGGTAATGTTCTGGCCTATTGCAGAAGCAGCTAAGAGGTCAGAGAACTACTGGGGGCAGGGGGTGAAGTGGGTGTGTGGACATATCACATAGGGCCTTGTAGGCCAATGCAAAGATTGGGACAGAGCAAAATGTTAACCTTGGGCAGAGTAGTCTCATGGAATTTGGAATCTGGTCAACTTCAATGAACCTGTCCTAGGCATTCCATGTATGTCTACATCATCGATCCAATTTAGTCTTGGGCTACCTGGCAAACAGATGTTACTCTGTGTCTACCTTGTTACTGTTTTATAAAACATGACCTATCTAGAGAGTGTTGATAGTGTTCCAGATTAATAGACAGCTAATAAATAAACATGTAGCACAGACCTATAATCAATGCTGGATATTTTAAGAAAAGCATCCGGACTCACATGCTTGGTCATTCTGCCACCACCATTGTGGAGGACGGGTGGAGTGAAGTGAGAATGAAGTCAAGGAGGCTGTTACAATAGTCCAGGCAAAATGATGATGGTGAACTGGGAGAGGAGAAATGGGAAAATGGGGTAGAGATAAGAAGTACCCAAGAGGTGGACCAAGCCTAGGTTAGGGAAAGATTAGACGAGCAGGGTGTGAGTGAGAGTTGGGTCAAGGTTGACGGCTGGTGGCCCAGCATGGGTGACTGTGTAGATGCCACCCTTCCCTAAGAATATGGGAAGGAAAAAGGTTTGCTCATGAAGAAGGCAAGGAAACAAGTATCATTGTTCTGATGCAGGCAGTTTCCGTGGAAGGAGGGGTCACTAGGAAAGTGGCCAGATGAAGATTCTTGAAGGGCTTAGGGCTTTAACTTAGACCTAAAAGATGGTCAGGATTTAGAATAGAGAAGGGAAGGAAACACAGACAGCATTCCAGGCAGAAAAAAGTATGAACAAAGGCACAGAAGTGGCAGAGTAACTACACGGGTCTTTGTAAGCAGGAGAGCAGTGGAAGAAGGGATGAAGAGGACGGTCCTTGGATGCTAAGGAGTCTGCATCTGAAATCCTCCTTTCAGAGAGAGAATTCACTGTCTCAGAAGGCATCCGGGCCCACGGTTGATCAGCAACCTTAGGTGACTAGCAGTAGTAGCCATAAATGTCCTGGTGGTATTGCTAGTGATCTCATACACTACACTTGGTTGCTGCTGGGTAGCTTTACAGCTCTAGCTAGAACTCAGCTCTCCTGAATCCCATCTCAAGATTAAACAGACATTTTAGTAGTTTAGTATTCAGGACCACTGCGCTATGCTTTCTCCAAACACATATTATAGTTATATTTTAAGTGTCAAGAAACATGTTTAACATTTTATCTAAATTGATTTCCTTTCACCATGAAGCATTTATCGTTCTTTTAATTTGAACTAAATAAATTCTATAATGAATTTTTCATACTGTTGGTATAAAACATAATAAACTTTTAGTCTACCCTGTATTTTCTAGCCTATCAGAAACAATAATAATCAGATTTTTAACTCTATCCAAATAATATATAACTTAAAAATTAATATTTAAAAGTCTCAGCTGTAAAAATATCCATTGCTTGGCTTAGTCTGAAATTATTGCCTGTGGTGGTGGAATACTTGTAATGTCTGTTCAAGTCCATCATGGAAAAAAAAAATATAAACCAGAGCATTAGCTACAGTTATGTATTTTCCTGAAATACATTCACATCTCTCCCCTTCATTTCCCCTTGGCAACAATTGAATCCCTAACAGCTCTGATAATTCATAATTTCTTGCTTCAGTGCCACCCTTGAAAACAAAGCCATCCTGTGCTCTGTACATGTCATTATGAACCAAGACCGATCACAGGTAAAACGAGAGCTCAGATCACTCCAGATGAGTTCTTTCAGGAAATATTGCTTCTCCTATAATATAATCGGAAACTCTGAGCTCATGTCAGTTACAGGGCCAACTGCTAAACGCCTGTCAAAAACAACAAAAAGAGGACCCAGTCCTTCCTTCCTTCCTTGTAGTTTTAAGCCGCCTCTGCCTCTTCCCTTTTACAGCTTCCTTCATTTTCATTCATTTCACTCCCGTCTGGCTCTGTACGGTATACAGCTTCCATACCTATTTTTTTTTTCCCCAGGGGCTTAGATGCAATAAAACCACTTTCCTATCTTACTGCCTAAATATGCATTTCAGGAACACACTCCCTTTGGTTTTCTACCTCTGGTAAATTCGATCTCAATTTTCTGTTAATTGTGCTCTAAATTCTCAGAAATGTACCTCAGGGCCTAGATCAGGAAGAAGAGGAAGCAAGTTTGGCAGGCAAATGCATAAAACAGCTAAGGGATGAAGATAAAACAGGCGCTCATTCCTGGGAAATTACTGAGGGAAGTCAGATTTCTAGCCTAAGACAAATGAGCCCACTTCTCCCCTTTGTGCCCAGAAATGTGGATGCTACATAGACACATCTTCAATAGCCTGTTTTACAAAGGACCCTAAATGCCATACAAAGGGATTCCCTCTAGGAGCCAATTTTTTAAAAAATTACTGATCAAACATAGATGCTTCGTGGAAGGAGGCATTTTTGTTTTGTCCATTAATAAGTCAGAACCTCTCAGAACAGTGCCCGGAAGATAGTGGGTCCTCAATAAGTATTTGTTAAAAGAGCAATTTCACTGGATACACCATACACAGAAATTTTATCTCTCAGTCAGCATGAAGCCCTTTAACTTACAACTGTTCTCCAAATCACTTATTCTTCATTCCTAGATCATTGCTATAAAAGCCAAGTACAGTGGAACATTAGACACAAACAATAAAACATCACATTATGAATTGAGCTTTTGCTTTGTGATTTGAAAGATTTGCCATTAAACACTGATTTCTTTCTTTCATTTTTGTTATCTGCACTTCAATTTCCAGTTTACCCCTTTATTTTGAATGACAGTTCACTATTCATCCTTCAAATAAGAGAATGAGCATATAAAAATCTACCTTATTTCACCTTGAATTCAAAGATTGCTTTTCCAACGAGGAGTGAGGCGGTTGCTTTCCTTTTTAATGCTCACTTCCATTTTTTAAACTTGTGTTCTTACCAGGTTGAAACTTTGGTAATTTACTTTTTCGCCCATTACCCAAAGGAACGCATTAGATAGGACGTCCTCTTGTGGCACAATTTAACAGAATGTAATCAGGAGAGTCTTTTTTTGTCTGGTTTGTTTTAACCGCCAAACATAGGCCATTTGACAAGTAATTCAGTTAATATTATAATCAGATCTCCTCATTCAGCATAGAAGGAGAACCAAATTATATTTTATTTTGTCTCCTTCTAATCGGAAAACACGTTTTGTCATTTTGGATGCTTCCAGTAGTCTTTAGAAAAAAACCCCAATTTGTATATTTTTCCCAAGATATCTCTCTTCTGGCGATGAGTTAAAATGTTAATAATGAGGAAGTGAGGGGAAAAAGGACCCATTATTTTGTGGACTCAGATGGTTTCAAGGTTCCTTTAGAGCTTATGATGCTGAATGGTTCTAAAACGCCTTACCTGTCCATAGCCTTGGGGAAACTCCACTATCTCTGAACTGCTAACTTGTATCCTGAAGTCTGCAGGCAAAGCCCACAATAGGGCCTAATTAATCAAAATTTCTCCCAAGCACCAGGTCCAACCTAAAATAAGTGAATGAATGAATGAATTAATAAAAAATAAATAGTATATGCTTTTTCCTAATATTTGTTTTATTTTTGATAAAGACACATGTACAATTTCTCAAGAATGAATAAAATGGGTGCTAATTCCGTGGCATTTTTTCTGAATCTCTCCATTGATAAGTCTGCTTCCCATTGCCAACAAACTTAGTTTTCCCCAAACCTGAAATAAATGTCTAACAGAAGCTTTTCTTGGCTTTGCTCCCCACCTGAGGCTGCAGTTACCTCTCTTTTGTTGAGTCCTCACCTTCCCATAGTTTGTTCAACAGCCAGTCTACACCCAGTGTCCTCTGGCTCACCTACTCCTGGCTCCAGTCTCATACCATTGGTTCGTTTCCTCTCCATCTCAAAGGGTATTCTCTCATCAGGTACCTCCGCTTTTCTATGGATGTGTTAGTGATTTGATTTAGATTGCAGGCCATTTGGATGCATTTCTTACCACCAACATACGGGCACACTCGCTTGTGCACACACACATTTCAACACAATAGGGGTTTTATTGTTAGCTGCCAGGAGGGATCATAAAAGGACTTGCACCTAAGAGCAAATTCTTCTTAGAATGAGTCCTGCAACATTATTTATGTTAAAATAGCTATGTTCCAACATTTAACGGGTAATATGGAACAAAATTTCTGAAGGGAGAGGAAAGGGACTTTGCCACAATGTAGGGTCCTTTCTACTCTTCCCACTTAGGCTCCACCCCTTAGAAACCTGCTCAATGAACATTCATAAACGTACCATTCATATTAGTACCCCTGCTTCTTGTGCGTGAACAGGAAAATGTACGGAGAATCTGTGCTCCTCTTCTGAACCCCAGTGGTTTTAAATTCCCAGTATGAATTTTTTCATGATCAGAATCTGCAACCTCTGCTCAGCTAACATTTAATTTTTTAAAAAATATATTTTATTGATTTTTTTTACAGAGAAGAAGGGAGAGGGACAGATGCTGGGGTCCAGCCCCAGCGGGTCCAGGGGTCCCCAAAGGTGTGGACGGAGTCGGCGAATAAGGAATGACATGGAAACTGGGTTCAGTTCAGCAGACAGAGACATCGATGAGAGAGAAACATCGATCAGCTGCCTCCTGCACGCCCCCCAGTGGGGATGTGCCCGCAACCAAGGTACATGCCCTTGACCGGAATCGAACCTGGGACCCCTGAGTCAGCAGGCTGACGCTCTATCCACTGAGCCAAACCGGTTTGGCTCAGCTAACATTTTAGGGAGAACTTAACTCCATCCCCAGCACAACCATGTGTTCAGTTATCACACGGACACTGAGCTGAGCTCTTCCCCATACATAAGCTATTCATTCCTTAAACACACTGAGCACCTACTCTGCTCCTGGCATTGTTTGGTGGACTAGCTTACATCCTACCATGTGGGAGGAGGGACACTGATAATAAATAAAACGATTTAACAGAGCAGTAAACGCTATGAATTCAATAAAGCATTATTGTTTGAGAGTGACACATTGAGCTGGGTGGATGAAGAAGGGACAGCATTAGGCAGAGTCCAGAAAAGATCTCTTTGGAGAGGTAACATCTGAACTGAAACGTGAAAGATGAGAACGATCTGGGGGAAAGTTTTTTAGGCAGAGGAAGTAGCAGGTGCAAAGGACCTGAGGTTGCAAGGTCCTTGGTGCCCTCTCTGCCCTGAGTTCCTGGCGTGACCCTGGAATCTTCTGTCTAGGACGTCCTCCTCGCTCAGGCTGTCTTACATGCTGAGTTTTCAGTCTCAGCAGTGTTCAGATGCTCAACTTGTCTGAAATAATCACAGACTTCATTTCAATACTTCGCACTTGACCTTCAAGGGCTTCAGAAAGACAAAGCAATTCAAAGCAAGTCTGCGAATTCACAGGATCGCTGTTGACCCCATTGTCTAATATGTCACCTTCCTTATCTAAGAATCCATGGGCTACACACCATAGAATTTGGTGCCAAGAAACAAAAACTCTTCTGAAAACCTGTCTCCTTTCATGAACCAATGAGTGGTAAGGAACCGGTCCCGTAACCCTTTTATTCTGGCTGCTGGAACCCCAGAGCTAAAATGTAGTGCTCCTGCTACAATAATAATCCCATCCATGGTTTGTGCCATGTCCACCCCCCCCCCACTTTCCTCATTTATTTCTGTCTGTGGCTTCTTATCTTTATTTTGTTTCATTTTCATTGCCCTGTGTGAAGAGTGCTTTTATTAAGCTGCCCCAACCCTCTGGGAATAGATGATGTGTAAATCATTAATCATGAGTGCTTTCTAGACCATCACAAGTCACTTCCTCGTTGCAAAATCCAGCGTGTTGCCTTGGTCCTGCGCTCACCCTCTCTGCCACAAGGCAAAGCTTAGCTGCTCTCCTGTCTTAAATCCGTCTCCCCTCCCCAATATTTTCTGGAAAATTAACGTACATATGAATAAAATTGGTGAAAAACAACACTTCCTCGGTCTCATGGCATACAACAGTATCGTCATTCATATAACGTAGTTTAGTTTCCTTCTTTTCCCACATGCCCAGGATTCTATTCTAGGCCCGCGGTGCTCTCTACACTTTTTCCTTTGGCAACCACCTTCCACTGTCACCTCTCGGGAAAAGATTTTCAAGTTTTATTTCCAGCCCCAGCCTGTCTCTTGAGTTTGCATTCCAAATTCCCTGGAACCATTTGAAGCTCAGAGTTAGGATGAGGTCTTCAAGTTCTTTACCCTCCCAGCCCTTCAACTCCCCCACAACATCTCTGTCAAGTGCTTGTCCACCAAGCATTTGACTTCAAATTTCCCACCTATCAAGGCAGCCCATCTAGCTAGCCAGCACTGAGTATTAAAAACTTATTTCCAATAGAATGGCAAAATCTATCTCTCTGACATGTGCCCACTGGTCTTAATGCTCTTAAGAGAAAGGATAAGAGCTGAGACACATTAAATGCCAAGTATGTACCAGAGGCATTGCCCAAATTATCTCCTGACAAGCCTGCCATGTAGTTTTATTATTCCCATTATATCACTGGGGCAACTTAATATTCGTCTAATTATTCCACACGGCCCTTCTCCAAGTGGTGAAGCACTCATATTCTTCAGAGGAACTGACTCTATTCCAGGTTAAGAAAGTACAAATTCCTCCAATCACTTCTGCTATGAATTATTGTTTTTTCTGTAAGTTTACCAATTGTATTGAAAACCTCTAACCATGGTGTCCAGAAAAAAAACCCATAAACAATAAAGTTCAAATGAACATTCCAGTTGTGGTTTGACTATGCAGAATAGAACAAAATGGTCACCGACTTATTCTAGATACGGTGTGCTTCTGTTAACAGAACCTACAATCACACCTGTTGCTTTCTACGAAATCACCTAGGCTTTTGATCAACAACCTGCTGAGCATCTGCTGGAACTCTAATGGAAGGGCAAACTGTTGCCCAAACTGAACGCAGCCTATTTTTTCCCTAACCTCTTCACCAGTTTGGTTTCTCCTGATCTTCATAGCATCTGTATTAACCAGACATGCAGGCTCAAACCCTCCATGTGAACTTTAAAGGTCCTTTTACATCTTCTAAGTCTCACTGGTGACCAAATCCTGAGGGATCCAAGTCAAACAAGTTCTCACAAGGTCATCTTCCCTCTGCCTTAGCTCGGACCTTCCCAGTTCAGGCCCGGACAGCTGAAACTCTGTTCCTGCCCCCACCCTGCCCCCTGCACAGAACTGAGGGCGCACTGGTCTCAGGCTATAATCCCTACCATAGCATGCATGGCACTCCATGACTATCAAGGGCAATTCTAGCTATTCACCTCTATTATATATATATATATATATATATATATATATATATATATATATATATATATATGTATGTGTGTATATATATATATATATATACATATATATATATATATATATAAAATCTGTTAATACTTTCTTTTTATTAGTCTGGGTTATTTTTTATTATTATTTAAAATTTATCTTTATTGTTGAAAGTATTACAGATGTTCCCTCTTTTCCCCATTGACCTCCTCCATCCCACCCCCCTCCTTCCCCACACTATTGTCTGTATCCATGGATTATGCATATATGCATATACATTCTTTGGTTAATCTCTCCCCACCCACCTCCACACCCCCTACCCCAGTGGTTCTCAACCTTCTGGCCCTTTAAATACAGTTCCTCATGTTGTGACCCAACCATAAAATTATTTTCACTGCTACTTCATAACTGTAATGTTGCTACTGTTATGAATTGTAATGTAAATATCTGATATGCAGGATGGTCTTAGGTGACCCCTGTGAAAGGGTTGTTCAACCACCAAAGGGGTCGCGACCCACAGGTTGAGAACCGCTGCCCTACCCCCATCTTCCTTTGAGAGTCATCAGTCTGTTTCATGCTTCTATGCCTCTGGATCTAATTTGTTCACCTTGCTATTAATGCCCACTAGTACCTGTCTCCTTTCTGGCCTTATCATCCTAGGATTTCCTGGATGTGTTATATATTCCTGGAAAACTACGTCACAAAGTATTTTTTTGAATTTTCTTAGTTCTATGCCTGTCTTTATTTATACTGTCCTTGAGCCTGGAAGACTTCTTTTTTTTGCCTATCAAATTTCTGTCTTTCAATAATTTGAGAAAATGTCACAAGCTCTATGAAACTTGTGCCAGATCTGACCATCTAAAATTCATCTGAAGTTCCTGAATTCTCACAGCATTTTATTTTTTTCTCCTAGAATAGAATAGTAATAGCAATTTATATGCATATTTTCTTTCTTCAATTAGCTTTTAGGTTCCTAAAGCCTTGGCTATGTCTTATTTAATTTTACTCTTCCCAGTTACAGAGTAGGGCTCCAATGAGTTGCATTAATGATGAAGGAGAAAGTAGGAAACAAAAGAGGTGAAGGAGAAAACTTGGAAATCCAATACAAACACTTGAGAAATCAGACCAACAGGCCATATTTACAGATGTGCCAAAAAGACCCCTCTCTCCTTCCATTACTTCTGCTTGCCCCTAACTTAACTTTTTGGATTGTACTCTCTGAGCTCTGCTCTCAGGCACAGGACCTGCTTTTCCCCTGAGGTCTAACCAGACTAGAACTCTCCTGGGGCCAGTGTGAGAGGCCAACATACCAAGAGCCAACCTTGGTTTTGGTTGGAATCAGCAACTTCACAGAATAACTACTTTCAGTGACCTTGCTGAGCAATAAATCTACCTTCCCTTAAAAAGAATCTCAGTGACAATTAGCAGACAAGCTTCTCCACACATACATGTCACTCTTTTTTGTTGTTGTTGTTAATCCTCACCCAAGGATATTTAAAAAAACAAAACATTTTTATTGATTTCAGAGAGGAAGGGAGAGGGAGAGATAGAAACATTCATGATTAGAGAGAATCATTGATTGGCTGCCTCCTGCATGCCCCCTACTGGGGATTGAGCCTGCAACCAGGGCATGTGTCCTGACAGGGAATCAAATCATGACCTCCTGGTTCATAGGTTGATGTTCAACCACTGAGAAACACTGGCTGGGCCAAGGATATTTTTTCCATTGATTTTTAGAGAGAGTGAAAGAGAGGGAGGGAGGGGAAAAGAGGAGAGAGAAATGTCGCACCCAACCAGGGCCTGGGATGGGACCTGCAACCTAGGGCACCCTTTGGTCCAAGGGCCGATGCTCTAACCACTAAGAAACCAGCCAAGGCAAAGTCTTAATAAAATAAATAATTTAGACATTTAGTCATTGAACTGCCCCACTGCTCAATAAAACACAGCTTAGCATCTGCATTTATTCAGGGCTGGTAGTTTAAAGCAAAATACAGAGGTCTGTTTACAACACAAAAATCAAATAGATTTTATCTAAGATGAAGTTAGGAGTCATTAGCCTTTAAAAAATATTTGGAACAGTTTTTTTTTTTAAATCAATGTGATTGAATCTTGTTATCGCCTACAAGAATTTTTAATTATTTACCATAACCTGTGTCAGGTCAAGGAAAGTGCTTCACATTTTTTGCTTCCTGGAGTTAACATTTATTTAATGAAATTCTACTTCACAAAACACCACTTGCATTACTCAGATGTTCAGTCAATGAAATTACTGAATTAATGGGAAAAAATTACCTTCTTAAGATTAGGTCACATGAGTTCCTAAAACTGGAAGTGGTTACATAATACAGCAGAGTTATATAATAATGTATTGAATGATGCTATACTTTTAGATATAATGAGTTTTAAGCTAATCGTCTGGTGTTCTGGGCCCAGCCTTCCTGCATTTTGCTTGACTTTTCCTCATATCTCATTGGAACCTCCCCTAAAGGGTGTACCTTTTCCTAGACGCTTGGCTATAATTACTCAGGCATCAGTCAGCTGTTTCCTGCTATCAACCCACGAACAAAATAGGGAGACACACACACACTCAGACATTGACACATAAAATCATCTTTTCAAAATCATAAACTTTGGAGGCAATTCTAGTGTACAAGGATTTCTCTCTCTCTTTGTTTTCAACATTAAAATGATATGAAAACATTCTTCAACTAAACTCTTCATTTATTTAAATATTGGTGGGTCGTTAGATATTGGGTTTACTAAAGGCAATTCAGTCCAAGATGTTTCTTCAGCAAAAATGCAGACTACTGTGAGCCGATAAAGAAAACATGGGTTCCAATAGCTTGAATCAAAATTGCCAATATTATTTACTCATACTTTAGAAGAAATATGACAATCAAGCCAGTTTATTTCTGACTACCAGAAGAGAATAAAACAGCAACTTTTCCCTGACAGATTTAACATCTGAGTTCCTGATATGTCTTAAATTTGAGACCAAAAATTATATAACTGTCCTAAAATTATAAAAAATAACACAAACACCTATTTTATGTAAAATGTTAGATATACAAAAAAATTTGATACTCTTTTCAATTTATCTATGAGAAATAATACACATATTAATAATACTACTACTAGTAAAAAGACAGAAAGGGAAAAATCAAGCATGAAGCTTTCCCCACACAACAGGTAGGAAAAGAATAATACTCCAGTTCGCAGTGCAGTATCTAATACTCTAAGTTAGAGTATTTAATACTCCAATTCAAAATATAGAATTCAGTTAGTCATAACAATTTGTAAATTATGTAGGTCACTAGTTTGCTTCATAGCATGTCTGTGCTTTAGTGCCCTCATAAAAGGTGTTTGTTTTCCTTTGCTGTTATCTAGTGAGTCTTGATCATATTTACCTCACAGGTGAAGTATTATATGGCAGTGCAGAGTAGAAATAAACTGAGAGGGCAATTGACAGTTTGGCTCAAATAAACTCACAAAAACTCAAAAAAACCCCCACAAAAAACAAAGAGGAAGAAATAAACAGAGAAATAGGTTCATACCTCAAATTAGCAAGTACAATTATTTCTGAACAGTCCAGCTAGCGGTTTAATGACAAGCAAGTTAACTTCGTGGCTGAAATGAGGGGTAGGCTTACCTTCAAGTTAACTTGTGATTGCATTTAGCCAAATTAACTGTATATCACAACCTTTTGCTAGGAAGGATCGAAGTCTTTATCCTGACTTTATAAGTGATATCTAATCTTCCTATATCACAATCAATCTGGTAGTTGCTAGAATTAGAGTTCACCCTAGTGATTACAAGTAGGTGTGGAAATGGTTTTCTTTCTCTAAAAAAAAAAAAAAATTATCTGGGGAGAGCACTTTGGATTTCTGCTTAGTTTACTATATTACAAAAAGATTATTATCCAAGAAGCAACTGCAATAGTATTGGGAGAAAACTGTAATATTTTCATTGCATGGGAATTGTGGCTCCTAAGGAAGGGTGGGGGTGTCTTTCTCTTTCCCTTGGTTCACGCACACCCCAACGTTTTAATACACCTTAAATTATAATGGCCCCGCGGAGGGGGAAAGGCACAGTGCACATGTGTGTGTATGTTTTCTTCATGGTAATGAGGGAGCAGGGGGAGTTGGGCTGGGTTTACAATGAGGGTTGTCACAGGTGTTTTGTTGTTTGCCTGTGGTAGTGGTTGCTAGGTCATCCACCAGCAGAGCCACTTCCTGCTTTCCCTTCCTCTTATCTGAGTCTCTGTGCAGCAGCCTTTGTGAGGGGCCAAGACCTCTACACTTGGAGATCAATTTGCCTGAAAATGCTAAATTCTAAAGAGATCTTTGCATAGTACCCCCAAGGTGTATTTAGTTATGACTTGTAAAGTTAGAATGACCAGAGCTCACTAGATAAAAGCAAAATAATAGTAAGTTGAAGAAGCCTATATGTGAAAGCCTTTGGAAAGAGGCCATATTTAATTAAATTTTGCATGCAAAATTATATCCCAGAGCCTGGCACATAGTAGGTGCTCAGAATTTCTATGAATGAGTCATGTAACTGGTCGGTTTAACAAGCTGGTCAGAAAAGGGTAACACGGCAAACCTACAGAGAGCAACTTCAACATTAATAAGGGCCATTAGTTAAGACAAATACTAGCAAGAAATTAAAATCCCTTCGAGCACATCACCTACATAGTGTTTCTTGGGTTTAATTATTAGTACAATATCTAACAATCTCACAGTGACTGCATATATCTGAAGTATTTTCATAGACTAAATGTAATTGAATCCTTCAACATCGTTGAGGTATGTACAGTCAGTCTTCGATTTAACAGATGATGATACCAAGGCTCAACAAAGTTAAGGCTAAATCCTGGTTATTTGAATCAAAAAATTGTTTGTTTGTTTTTTTGTGTTTTTTTTTTACCAAATTACATTTTCTGCTTTCAAAATCCCTTTCTTTCAAGGGCAATTTTCCATAGTCTTTTTCACATTCTCTGAATTAAATCATGTAGAATGCTACTTTTCACACAGCAGACTTCCCAATAGTTGATCTTGATTAACTGAAGCTCACAAAAGTAGGGGAGTTGAGGGGAACACGGTGGGGACATGAGGTAGTCTTCCCCAAACCAAAATTGGCTCATAAAATCTCTAGATTAGATAGCCTTTCACAATACACCAAAAACAAGCTTCCACCTCTCGTTGAGTCTAGAAATAAATAGGGACAGTGTTGTCAACTTTCACAAAAGATTTTGCACGAAATTTAACCCAATATGCCATTAGGAAGACCTGAGATAACTGAAGAAATGAAATAAACATTCACCTGCTCATTTCATTTATGTCATAATTTCCCTTGGGTTGTGAATGCTTTATTGTAATGCCATGACTCCTGAATTATAACCTTTGTATTTCAATAGCCAATCAGCAATGCTGAGAAAAGCCTGTGACCTAATACAGGAAGTAAATATTTGCTTTGTGAAACACATTGTCTATAATAAAATTGTTTATTGACACAGAGGTATTTTAAAAATCTCAGACACAAAGTTTACAAATTTTAAAGAGATTTTAGATGTTTATTACTCATGCTAGAATTTCAAGTATGAAGCACTTACATAATTTAATTTAAAAAGCCTGCACATCTAGTGAACAGCAGAGCAAGGACTCAAATCCAGGTCTATTTGAAATGAGATTTTGTGTTCCACCATGACTCATGGCTTCTCTTGGAGCCTCCCATTTACTATAAACTCCAGGCTTTTGATTCTGAATTACTGAGGGTTTTTCTATATTGGATAAACTGGAACTAGCAATAATTATAAAAAGTTACACTTTCTAGGTAGTTTAATATCTAAGGGATTTGAATAATGTTTTCAAGCTAAATATTTAAGCTTTTGAGACCAAATTTGTCCAAAGTCATAGAAATAACACTGTCAAAACCAGGAGCTTACAAGAGCACTGAGTTATGTGAGGTACTCTAGACACGGACCTCATTAAGACACTAGATTAGAGTCTTACCTTTTAGGTATTCAAATTTCACGACAGCTTAAAATTTGAGATATGATTCTTATCTGATATCGTTTTATAATTAAATGTAATTGATTTCATTCTGATGAGACATTGCAATTAATGCTCTATCAGACCTGCATGTACTCCCATGTTGCCTTTCAATTTCATTTATTTCAAGAAAACTTAAAAGGTCTATAACATTGGCAACTGGCAGAAACAATTCATGAAAGTCTGGGAACTCCTCATATACAAGCTGTCAGAGTAAGGTGTGAATGTGTGTGCACAGGTGCCCAAGCAGAAAATGATATACCCCAACTATGAAGCAATCCTGGGCTTCTGAAAGGAACTGTGTACTTGGGAAAGCCCAGGCATCGGGGCAGGTGGGTGTATGCTATAGACACCATAGCAGCCCTAACCCCATGGCTGGTCCATCTCCAGCCTCTGATGATGTTTGTTCTGCTCCATCTGAGCTGGAGTCTGGTTCAGCCACAATGAACTCTGTAGTCATTGCCACACATGTTTTTTGTCATTAAGCATTTCCTTTGTTTTCTTTTGCCTTAAAAAAAAATAACATTAGCACTCAAATAAATAAGAAAATTGTAGCAAAATACCAATTAAAAATGGGCAAAAGACTTGAACAAGCCATCCTTATAATTTTTTCTTATAAGCATGTCAAAATTGTAATCATCATTCTTAGTAACCAAAGAAATAAAATTTTGAAAAATATAATTTTCGCCTACCAAGTTAGCACAGGGTTTTTAAAAGATGATATCATGTTGGTAAGTACTAGATGTTCTAAGCATCAGGTCTACGGGGAGGGGGGGGAGGGTAGAAATGCCACACAGCTATACAAACCAAACCTACGCATAAGGATGTACATCAGTTAAAACAGCAATATACTGGAAATAAAATAAAAATTCAAAAATAAAAGAATGGTTAAATAATTAAGTCATCCATAAGATAAATTATTTTGCAGTCACTAAATTATATTAAAAATACCAGCTTCAATTTATTGGGAAACACCAGTAAAGTGTTATTAATTTTTTTAAAAGCAAGTATGAAGTTCTACAATATGATTCTAACACTTCAAAAAAAAGGTCCATTTATGCATAGAATACGAACTGGTGGTAAACTACCAGTCTTTTCAATAGCAGTTCTTAAGGCATGGGGTTTGGGGTAATTATAAGTGCTCCGTCCATGCTAGACACATGCTGGGAGGTGGGTCTTTATCTCTATTGTATATCTGAAGAAACTGAGGCTCACCGATCTTGGTGACAAAGGTACTGAGGAGGAGCCTGGGCACAAGCTAAGGTCAGCTTGACCCAAAGCGTTCATCGCATCACGCCTCCCCACAGGTAATTTAAACTCTCAGGTTTATACAATATTCCATTGGTCCTAGGGGATTTAAAATCAGCACATATCGCTTTTATAATTTGGAAACAAATCAACAAAATAAATGTTATACTAAAAATACTATACATAGTCACAAAGTGACAATTCTAAAAACCGTTTCCTCAAAAGATGTAGGACCGTGAACACGATCTTTAAGATCGCAAACTAGTGTATTTGAGCATTCTTTAAAAAAATACATTATATAATCCTAAATCTTGGAAAACTTTTGTGAGCCTTGTAAATTGTGCAAAATGTATTCATTTAAGAAATACTTATTGAACACCTGCCTTTTGCTAGGTATTGTGCTAGGTGTTGGCACAATGGAAGGAACAACTGTCTAAATGACTTTCTCTGGATGTTAGGAAAGTCTTGGAGGGATGTGTAGAGATGGAAAGAGATAGGGGAGAAGGTACCCATCAATGTCGCCCTAAAAGTTCTGGCTACCCACATCAAAGGATTGTTTCAGTTTTTAAGCCTTCCACAAGAACTCATAATATTTCTGAGGATCCCAGACATCCCTTTGGAAACGTCATAGAATTTTAAACCTGTAAGTAAATGCACTCATACCTAAACTGACCAGGTAAAAGCAATGCTTTTTAATCTCACACAGTGTTATTCTCCTCCACGGGGTATACAGTGGTCCTGGCACCTGCATTTCTGGGTGGTGCAATATCTTCACTGGACTATCGGGAAAAGGATTCTCAGCAGAAAGGCAGCTGGGAGGAGTCCCATCCCTCGTGGCTCCATGAGTCTTTGTCCGAGCCCACCTTCTCCTTCTCTAGAAAAGCCCAGGTCTCCCAGCAGATTGACTTCTAATGCTATGGCCACTGTCTCTGCAACTGTAGGCCACGAGGTAAGTCAACTGGAATTTTTATGGATTCGGATTTAGCTTCGGCTGGTACAATAAGGTCAAGTTAACTCTCCTTGTTAATTCTGTTCCATGGGGACTAAATACCAAGGAATAGCCGAGGAACTGGAGCCAGAGAGGGTAGAAATTGGCACAACAATTTATGTTCTTTGTTCTGTGAATCAAGGGGTCTGGTGATGTTTCAGACTACAAATTCAAGAAGAAGGATGAGTGTCCATGGTTCCGAGATTGGATGTCACTGCCATGGAGATCCGTCTTATTTAATAAATGACACCATCCAGTGACTCGGAATAATAAACACTGGTTTTTGTTTCCTCATCTCCGAAAATCACAAATAAATGACCCTCCCATAGTTTCTCTCACTATAGTTTTTTTAAGACTAGAAAAATAGGGAACAAATGGACTCTCCCACAAGTATGCTAATTACTGTTTTAGTTCATGCTAACAGAAGAAATAGCTTAATAACAGTAACTTAACTGGAGAAGGTCAAACCTTTCATTCCTTTGAATTAATGAATACCGATCACCTTTTCATTAGATGTTAGTGCTATAATGTATATTTCGTGGACAACTACTACCATTACCACAAAGAACTTTAGAAACACATATTTACTTAAAGTGTTTCAGAGTTTTCAAAATTCATACACAGAGTGTCTAGCAGCTATGAAACTAGGAGGAAAACATTATTTTTTATTACAAGAGGAAAAATGGTTTCTCATTTCTCCAATTACGTGATTTTCTTCCGAAGGGCTCATCACCCGGCAAAGCCCACATGAATGAATGCCGGAAATGCGGAGGACATCCAGTCTGAGAAATGCTTGTTCTAGTCGGGAACCCCACTAGGAGATTTCTCTCCGTTATTTGCGATCGTTATCCCACGATGGAAATGACCTCGCCGGAAAACAATTAAAAGGTGGACACAGCTATGGGAAGCTTGCAAAGTTCTCTAGACAAACCTTCCAGTGGCTCTTAAAAAAGGAAGCATTTATCAAAGGGTCATTCATGGAGGTGAGGAAAACTATGCCAGGAGCCCGGGGCAGCCCTGCCAGAGGGACTCAGATGGTCCCAGGTGAGCGGGCTGGAGGCGGAGGGTGCAGGGCGGGTCCGGGCGCCGCGGGCATCTTTGGGGGCCGGGCGACCCCTGCTCTGCCTGCGGGAGCCCTGGGACTCGGAGGATGGCGTGGGCTGCCCGGGACGCGCTGGCGGCAGCCTCGGGTCGCGACCAGCATCGCAGCGACCGCGGCTTCCGAGGCCAGCGCGGTCCCTCCGCCACCCTCGAGCCCTCCCTCCGACATCTTTCCCGGAGCCGGGAGGTAGCAAGAAGGGGTGGAACCCGCTACTGTCTGCGCCCAGCCTCGGCCGCAGCACAGGGAGAGCAGAGGGCGAGGGAGCTGGAGAGGAGGCAGCTAGGAAGCGGTGATCCATCGATAGGAGAAAGGATCGCCATCACCCACAGCGCGGGGGTCTCGGGTCCACCCACCCGGGCAGGGCAGCGGCTGGGTTGGTGGGCGTTCCTCCGCCCGGTCCCCCGGGCGGCTGGGAATCCCCCCCCTCGCAAGGGCCACAAGGCGCTCCTTCTCCATCCGCTCCGAGGAGGGGAAGGAACAAAAGGGACGCTCCAGCCTCTGCACACACGGATGTCAGATGCTCGAGGTATATGCGTCCTGGCGATCTCCCTTTTACACCTTCCTCACCTGAACAGTGCATTTCCCCAAAGGTGAAGAGAGGAAGAAAGAAAGAAAAAAAATACCGCCCGAGCTGATCGGTCCCTTGGACACTGTTCATTTCACATTCGGTTCTCTAACCACCACCAGGAACATCCCGCAGGACCTCGCGCCCCCCGCCCCCGGCCCGGGCCTCTCGGCCGGGGCCCGAAGGAGCCCAGCTCCCCTCTAGGGACCCTGCCGAGGGCTCCCAGGGCGGGCAGGACGCGCGCCCGGCCTCCCGCAGCACCCGGGGGACGGGGGGAGGCGAGCGAACCACGCGACGCGGGATCCAACTTCCCAACCTGCGGCGCGGCCCCTGCTCCCCGCCCGGGCGCGGCGGCCTCCCCGCGGGGCAGCGGCACCGGCACTCTCCGCCCCCTCGTGCCTTCCTCTCCCTCCCCCACCACCTTTACCCAATGCATCCATTGGGCAAAGCAGACATTTTGCTGTCATTTACT